>NW_025334569.1:0-93561 GCF_014858855.1 Bufo gargarizans
CGTTCTTCCACACTATAGGAAAAAATGCCAGCCTCTCTGGTGACCGACCATGAAAGTGCACATAGGCTAGTGCTTTTTCTTGTAGTGTACAAGCACGGCCACCGCTGATGGATTGCAGGGTGGTCATAACCATGGAAATGAGAAGTGTATAATGTGATGGCAAAATAAATCCAGCCAGCAAAGGAGGCAGAATGGACATCACAATACATTAGTAATGCCTTGTATTAACTTTCTCTACATGATAAATGCCACTCGCTGAAGTGAGACAACCGCTTTAACCCTGTTCACTGCTTACTGCAGTTTGGGGGTTATTTCCAAGCTGACAGATTCCTTTTAAAGGGAACCTGTCACCATGAAAATACGATGTAAGCTATAGGCAGCATGTTATAGAACAGGAGGAGCTGAGCAGAATAATATTTAATTATATGGGAAAAGATTCAGTATAAATGGTAATTTATACATTAAAATTCCTGCTCGTTCTGGACTGTGAAATCCAGGAGGCGGTCCTATCAGTGATTGACAGCTATCTCTGTATACTCAGTAATAGAGGGAATGCTGTCAATCACTGATAGGACCGCCTCCTGGACTTTAAAGTCCAGAACGAGCTCAGACACTATGTTCAAGCGGAGAGGTTTCCTTTTAAAACAGTTTAAAATTATTTTAGGTGTAAAACTATTCTATCAGAACTTGTGTAGATGCCCCCATAAAAATGACTGTATTGTTGGCCAATGGTCTATATGTATGGGGAGCTCTCAACATAATGTCGGAGTAGAGAAGGATGAACATTTTTTTTTTTTTTTTTTTGCCCAATCCTTTCATCCTGCCAGGTAATTGGCAACGACTTTCTCCTCTCTCCCCATTGAAAACACATACATGCTTAGGGTATGGCTATGGGGAAGTTGAGAGAAAGCTGTCATTGGGCTGACATCTATTGAATATGTGCGGCCACTTTGACTTTCTGATGTGTACATAGTAAAAATGAGGCTTTCAGGTGCGGATCTAGCAGCTGCATGTCCACACGAACAGGCTGTTCTCAGATGTCATATATACAATACATGAAAACATCACTCACTAGAACAGACGAAGCAGAAATATTTATATGAAGGAGCGCCCTAACAAATCAGAGCAAAGTTTTTGTGTTTTGATATTAATGACTTATAATCAGGATAGGTTATCAGTATTAGATCAGCAGGGGTCTGACACCCCTCACCCCGCCGATCAGCTGTTTGAAGCGGCCACAGCACTCCGGTGTGCGCTACTGCCTCCTCACAGCACAGCACGCCCATGGCATAGTGGCTGTGCTTGGTATTGCAGCCCAGCCCTACACTTGAATGGGACCGAGTTGAACCTAGGTTATGAGACCAATGAGCGTGACGTCACTGGCCTGCGAAGTGGCCGCAGTCTCTACAAACCGCTGATCGGTGGGGGGAAGTGCCCAGAGAAGAAGCCCCACCAATTAGATATTGATGACCTATCCTGAGGATAGGTCATCCGTTTTAAACAACTGAAAAACTCCTTTAATTTGTGTAACCAAGCCTTAAGACGGTCATGTCATGTCACCGAAGACCATATGAACAGACACCAGACTTGATACGGTGATGACAAATTGTGTGATTATCAATTTGCCTATTTGTCAAATATGTGTACAGTAAACCAGATGAATTCTACGTTCTAGGCTGCATTGTTACCAGCACCGAAGGCAGAAATTCTGAGATTACCCAGTACCTGATCCTGCAGGAACCCCAGGGTGGTAAGAAAAATATGCTCTTTGTGGTACATTAAGGTGAAGCTCTACATTTCATAACTTTGGATATATAGGTAACACATGTAAAGTCTTTCACCTGGGACTCACGGAGACAGCCAAGTGCTCAGCTATGTCAGTCAGTCCCATCGGCATTGAATGGATCAGCAGGGCACGTGCATGACGCCTGCTCAATCCAATGTGTCCAGTTATAGTTTCATAGGGGGTCCCGTGATCGTACTATTTTCACTGTCATTGGGGTGGTAAGTGTTTGTTGGGGGATAGCCCCTTTAATTGGGCTGTATGAGTACTCTTGTCTGTAGTTGCTAATCAGCTTGTTGATGGTTTCCAGATAGCAGCAGGAGGTCATGGGGTCTCCTATGAGACTGGAGAGGAGGTTCCCACATGACCACCACTTAATTCATTTCTATGGGACTGCTGAGCACAGAATCAACGCTACCTCCAGTAGTCCAATAGAAGTGAATGGAGCGATGATGTCCTGTTAGTGCGAAAAACCCTGTTGATGTTAGGTGGCACAGTGTTTGAACGTGTGAATGGTATCTTCTTCTGTGCGCAACATCTTGATTTATTATTTTTTACAGCCCCTACTAGTTATCCCATTGACGATGAGTCCTGTTGCTGTTGGAGAGATCCCCATCACGCTCATCTGGTGCTCCTGAATTAGTGTCTGACTTGGAAGCTCTAGAAGGGATGATGGAAGTAGTGGTGGTTCAGCAGTACAAGTGCAAGATGTGCCAATACAAGAGTAGGTCCAAGTCAACTCTCCTCCGCCATGTGAAAGAACGCCATAATCCCTTCAGGTAAGGCATTCTGAGGAACATTAAAGGGTAACTGTCTTGTTTTCATCAAAAAATCTATTTTAGGCATATGTTACTGCTACAGCAGCATTATGCATAAAGCAATCTTTAGTTTCCTTCACATACCACTGTTTTCCTTGAGTTTTTTTAATCTCCTACAATATGAGGACCTTCTCAAGATGGCTCCTCTTCGGTTCTCTGAAGCCAAAACTGCTCTCCCGCACTTCCCATACACTTTTAATGTAGCCAGCAGCTCCTTGCCAGCCAATCAGATTGGATTACTGAGAGACACCCTCCTCACTTTGAAGCCTACTGCAGGCATGCAGTGTGAAGGACCGCCCCTTTGTCTTCTGTTTACATTAAGTTGGGAGACAGACAATCCTTAGTAACGGTGTTTTAAGGGAGAAGTGGAAAGGGACAGGAGACATTAATCAAAGCTGTTATTATAAATTAATTGCAGATCTTTTCACAATCATTGACAGACTAACTCAGGTATACATGCCTAGCTCTAATAAACTGCAAATAAAAAAATGGGACAGTTACCCTTTAAGAACTTCTAGAAGCTCACACTTGATGGCATCTTCAGGTTTACAAATTGCTCCCATGCACTTCTTATGTAATCTGTTGCTGGACAGAGCTGAACGGCTTTCACAGTGAACTTTAGGCCATTACAGCAGCACGTATGCTTCCCGTACAAGGTATAGACACATAGTAAAGTAAAGGTGCCCATACACATTCAGTAGTTGTCAGCTGAACTGTTCAGCTATCTTTCCCAAGTCCCCCATACAGTTCTGTCAAGCTTGTATATGTTGTCATTGGTAAGAACGGAGAGAAAAACAACAAATTGGGTAAACATTCAGTTCTTCCCAACATAATCTGTGGGGAAGAGTTGGGAGCACCCCATACACATTAGATTGTTGGCAGAACCCCTCGTTCTTGCCAGGTTCAGACGACAATACATTGTGTATGGAGGTCTTAAAGTGTACCTTACTTTTAAACAACTTTCGATAGGTCATAGCGACTTTTGAAAGGTTTTGATTGGTAGATGTCCAAATGCTGAGTCCCCTATTTGTTGCTAAAATGAGGAGATGGAGGCACTCGCACAAAGCATTGTCTCTCATCACTGCTGAGGACAAGTCTGTGAGCCCATCTCCAGCAACGAGGTGACCCTGTGCTCTGTCTTCTCATTGTAGAGATCTAGGAGGGTCTCTGCACCTGGACCCTGATCGGTCAAAACCTTTGATATGTCATTATGACATCAAAAGTTGTTTTTTAAAAGTACAGCTATGCTTTAAAGGCTCTTATTCACATTTTTTGTTAGGAGCCTCCATCATATATGACAGAAAGAATAGGGAAGCACGTGGCGCTATCCTTCCTGGCAAATTAACAGACATATAATGGTGTCTGTCACGTTCCACCTCTAAGTCAGTGGGGTCTATTGGTATAGATATCGCTAGATTGTGAGGTCTTGTTGTCCTAGGGGAGGAATTGATTTGTAAATGTAACTAGAGGAGCAATCTGCCCTCCTTATGGGACAGCCTCCCTCTGATAGGCTACTAAAACATAACTTTTATTTACTCATATTAAAAACATATAGTTGGGTCTAAAATGGTGAATTGAGAGCAGTATTAAAGGGGTTGTCCCATATTCTAACGTTTTCAAGCCAGCACCTGAGCCTGAATTATTTTGTAATTTGCATGTAATTTAAAATTTAGCATAGCCACTCAGTTATTAAATAACATGTATTTGTGTAGCGCCACCTGCTATTTCTTTTTCTTATTTCTTTGTCCGGCTCACTGAGATGGCCGCACATGCTCAGTTTCATCCTTCAGCTGCCTCCTGAGCTGTGATAGGGAGAGCATGGACACGCCCCCTGAGCTGTGATAGGGAGAGCATGGACACGCCCCCTGAGCTGTGATAGGGAGAGCATGGACACGCCCCCTGAGCTGTGATAGGGAGAGCATGGACACGCCCCCTGAGCTGTGATAGGGAGAGCATGGACACGCTTCCTGAGCTGTGATAGGGAGAGCATGGACACGCTTCCTGAGCTGTTATAGGGAGAACATGGACAAGTCCCCTGAACTGCAGCAGAAAAGACACTCCCCTTGAGCGGTCAGCTGGATATAAATCTAGCAGAGCAATGAATGGGGAGATCTCTGGATCCATGTGAGGTACAGGGCTGGTTCTAGCTTTATTAGGATGAGGTTGTCATGTACTATATGGTGTTGGCATTGTGTACATATATCTTTTAAATCGGTGTCTGAGGACAGTTTTGGATTCCAGCACTATGATGCCATTCCCTACATAATTAAGAGACAAATGTATCCATTCGTGCTCCCCCCTATATGTTTCACTGCGTAAGCAGGATCATCAGATGTCAGGAGCAATGATGTAAGCAGCCAGGAAAAAACTTGACAGAAGTGTGAACAGAGCCTGATACAGGGAAGTGTTACATTAAGAGTCATGTTGCATTTAGATGAGTCTGCCCATCTCCTCCAGAACACTGCATGCAGGCAGGTACAGGGCAGTGTGTCCTGGAGACCTATTACTAGATAAGCTCTTCTGCATTTTGTGTTAAAAATGCAGAAGAAAGCAGATCTCCACTTTCTGCCGTTTGAACATTCTTGTCTCGGTTCTTTAAACCTTACGTTGCACTGCTACATAACCTGGTAGCACTTTATTCTTGGCTGTCATCCGAGAGCATTAATCATCTCTCGGTGATGAATGTGGTGCTCCGCTGATGATCCTCCACCACTTAATTTTAGTCTAGGTACGTTCCATCACTCTTTTGTCTTTTAGTCAATAAAGATGAAAAAGCGTTCCGCAAAGTGGTACGCCCTAGAGAAGAGGAGGAAGAAGAGGAAGATGATATTATGGATGCTGGAGCCATAGATGATCCTGATGGTAAGAAGTCTGTTCTGCTTTAAGGTTTCCTACATGAAATGATTTCACTGAAACAGTAACCGTTAGGACAATACCTTTTGAGCTTTAACTTTCTCTTTGTGGTAAAGTGTCCTTCCTCCCGTTTATAGATGATAGTGACTATAGTCCAGGAGAGGATGCTACTCACAATCACCAGAATGAATCCACGATGGGTGCTTTGGCAAAAGAAAGGCCGCGCAGACGGCCGGGGCGTCCACGCAAGATTCCTCGCATGCAAGGTACTGTGAATCTAGCCTCCACTATAGTTGAATCTATACTTTGTTAGAGTAATATGTTTCAAGTTAAAGGGGTTGGCCACTTTCTGTTTACTGTTGACCAATGTGTTTGTAATATGATTATATGGCACTTAGGCTATTTTCACGTTTGCGGCAGTGTGATCCGGCGGGCAGTTCCACCGATCTGGATGTGACTGAAAGCATTTGTGAGACGCATCTGGATGTGGATCCGTCTCACAAATGCATTGCAAGAACGGATCCGTCTGTCCACTTGTCATGCAGACAGACGGATCCGTCTTGTATATTTTTTCACATTTTTACCGGTCTGCGCATGCGCAGACTGGAAGGACGGATCCGGCATTCTGGTATTTTGAATGCCGGCACTAATACATTCCTATGGGGAAAATGCTGAATCCGGCATTCAGGCAAGTCTTCAGTTTTTTTCGCCGGAGATAAGGGCTCTTTCACACCTGCGTTCTTGTCTTCCGGCATAGAGTTCCGTCGTCGGGGCTCTATGCCGGAAGAATCCTGATCAGGATTATCCCCATGCATTCTGAATGGAGTGAAATCCGTTCAGGATGCATCAGGATGTCTTCAGTTCCGGAACGGAACGTTTTTTGGCCGGAGAAAATACCACCGCATGCTGCGCTTTTTGCTCCGGCCAAAAATCCTGAACACTTGCCGCAAGGCCGGATCCGGAATGAATGCCCATTGAAAGGCATTGATCTGGATCTGGCCTTAAGCTAAACGTCTTTTCGGCGCATTGCCGGATCCGACGTTTAGCTTTTTCTGAATGGTTACCATGGCTGCCAGGACGCTAAAGTCCTGGCAGCCATGGTAAAGTGTAGCGGGGAAGCAGCATACTTGCCGTCCGTGCGGCTTCCGGGGCGCTCCAGAGTGACGTCAGGGTGCCCCACGCACATGGATGACGTGATCTCATGGCACGTCATCCATGCGTATGGGGCGCTCTGACGTCATTCTGGAGCGCCCCGGGAGCCTCCCCACTACTACTATGGCAACCAGGACTTTAATAGCGTCCTGGCTGCCATAGTAACACTGAAAGCATTTTGAAGACGGATCCGTCTTCAAATGCTTTCAGTACACTTGCGTTTTTCCAGATCCGGCGTGTAATTCTGGCAAGTGGAGTACACGCCGGATCCGGACAACGCAAGTGTGAAAGAGGCCTAAAACCGTAGCATGCTGCGGTTTTATATTTTGCCTGATCAGTCAAAAAGACTGAACTGAAGACATCCTGATGCATCCTGAACGGATAACTCTCCATTCAGAATGCATGGGGATATGCCTGATCAGTTCTTTTCCGGTATAGATCCCCTACGCCGGAACTCTATGCCGGAAAACAAAAACGCTAGTGTGAAAATACCCTTACTAATATACCCTTTGTTGCAATTCTGCACCATTTTATATATTTCATAAGGTATGCCCCCTTGTTTGCCAGGTCCACACAGAGGTCCTGTCCATAAAATGGCTGCTGATGGAGGGTCATGTGATCCAGCAATTGATCTCTCCTCCATTCAAACATTTTATGGACAGGACCTCTGTGTGGACCTAGCAAACAAGGGGGCATACCTTATGAAATATATAAAATGGTGCAGAATTGCAACAAAGGGTATATTAGTGAGTGCCATATAATCAACAGTAACCAGAAAGTGGCCAACCCTCACCGTTTAATCATTTTGGTGCGTTTTTGTCTGTGTTAAAGCAAGAAAATGAAATCTACCCCTGCTACGAGTACTATTTTCAGAGGAGTGCAAATTCTCAAATTAGAACATAAATGCAGCGCTCAACATAATTTTGCACGTTTTTAATGCCACAAAACTGCTGCAAACAAGCAATTCCCCCCCGAAATGTTTTGTATTATAACTTATAACCAGAACCACTATTTTCTTCTATTCCTAGCTCCTGTATTGGACGCTGGTCCTCCACAATTGTCTACAGTGAATGAACCAGTGGAAATTAATGTCATCCTCTCTGACTTTGAAAACAAGGATCCTGCCTCTTGCACTCCCCAAGAGGAGCAGAAACCAACCTGTCGGCCACGCGGTCGTCCCCCAAAACACTTCAGAGGTCGAAAGTATCATCGATATAGAAGCCGAAGGTGAATGCATGATATATATCTATGATAACTGTTATATTTGTATTGTTTTAATTTACAGAGGGATACCGAGCCAACCATATACAATGCAATGTGTCTCCACCTTTCAGTGAGACTTCTGCTCGTCTGTAGGCTTCTGCCCCTTGTGCAATAGGAATTTATTGCTACCTTTCAGTTCCCTCTTAGGAAAGGGGCATCTGCCCAATGGACTTCATTAACCAGGTGGCCTTGGTAAGAGGAGATGCTGCATTTTTTGTTCTGTAAGACGTTTGTGCCCATAAGATGCACCTAGGTTTTAGAAGAGGGAAATAAGAAAAATATATTTTTCATCAGTCCTCAGCTCAGAACCCCAATGTTAATAGGACCCTCAATCAGACCCCACATTAGACCCCCAATGTTAAAGGGGTCGTCTCACGTCTACAAGTAGCATTTATTATGTAGAGAAAGTTAATACAAGACACTTACTAATGTATTGTTATCTATATTGCTTCCTTTACTGGCTGGATTTATTTTTCCATCACATTATACACTGCTCGTTTCCATGGTTATGACTAGGGATGAACGACGCGACTTCGGATGAAACATCCGAAGTCGATTCGCATAAAACTTTGTTCGTTCTAATACTGTACGGAGCAGGAGCTCCGTCCAGTATTCAAATGTATTGGCTCCGATGAGCCGAAGTTATTGCTTCGCGAAGTCTCGCAAGACTTCGGGTAAAAACTTCATAAATTAATTTGTACTGTAAAAAAACATTTTCTGAACTCGGGAAATGTTTTTTTACAGTACAAATTAATTTATGAAGTTGTTGCCCGAAGTCTTGCGAGACGTCACAAAGCAATAACTTTGGCTCATCGGCAGGGGCGTACATAGAAATCACTGGGCCCCATAGCAAGCATCTAAATTGGGCCCCCTAACCCCGCCCACTAACCACCCCTGGCCCATCCCACCTCCTGTCCTGGCTCCTCCCATGCCACACCCCCATTAAAGAATCCCTAATGCCCCCCAAGGAGTAGGAGAGCACACTGTCCACTATGAGCCCCCCAAACCCTTAATGCCCCCCAAAATGCTCAGGGCAGTGTGCTTTCCTTCTACTCTTCCCCCCCTGGGCATTTTGGGGTAATGGGGGCATAAGGGGGGCTCATAGAGGATTCAGGGGGGGAGGCTCATACAGGACAGAGTAGGAGGAAAGCAGACTGTCCTTTATGAGCCCCCGAAACCCTTAATGCCCCCGAAAATGCTCAGGACAGTGTGCTTTCCTTCTACTCCTCTCCCCCCTGGCATTTTCGGGGGCATTAGGGGTTGAGGGGCTCATAGAGGACTCAGGTGGGGGGGAGGCTCATAGAGGACAGTGTGCTTTCCTCCTACTCCTCCCCCCTGGACATTTTGGGGTAATGGGGGCATTAGGGGGCTCATAGAGGATTCGGGGGGGGGGGCTCATACAGGACAGAGTAGGAGGAAAGCAGACTGTCCTCTATGGGCCCCCCTCCCTATAAGTTCTCTTGCTGCCTGGCAATGCTGCAGCCTGCATTAACCTATCTATCTAACCCTGGGGACCCTTCCCAATATAACAAACCACCGGCACCAACCGTGTCTGGTCAGGAGCTGGCAAGCAGTCCTTCAGTCTGGGGCTGAGAAGGGATCGATGCAGGGTGCAGGCTGCCTACTTCACTCGAGTCGCGGCTCAGCTCAGGTCAGACAGACTCAGAGAATGAATGTGTAATGACCGGCGGTCCGGCGCCCGCCCCTGCTGCCCGCAAACACTGGCCAATCAGCAGCTGCCTCTTTGTGCTGCTGACTTGCGCTGATTGGCCAGTGTCTGTGAAACTAGAACACACCTGCAGGCTGGCCGGGCGGGAGAATCAAGTTGAAGCAGTGAGGCAGCATGAGCAAGTTAATACAAGGGGGGAGGGGGCCGGGCGCCGATCAAAGGCAAGTGCCGCGGGCCCGCACTGTGCCTGCGCCGCCCACAGTGTGTGTTAGTACTAGTATTGCCTGGCTAAAATAAATGGAGGGGGCAGGGCCTTCCGTGCACTCCGGGCCCCCCTGCGCTGCGGGCCCCATAGCAACGGCGTGGTCTGCCTATATTGGCGGTACGCCACTGCTCATCGGAGCCAATACATTCGAATACTGCTCCGTACATTATTGGAAAAAAGTTTTATTCGAATCGACTTTGGATGTTTCATCCGAAGTAGATTTGCTCATCCCTAGTTATGACCACTGTGGAATCCATCAGTGGTGATCGTGCTTGCACACTATAGGAAAAAGCACCGGCCTCTCTGGTGGCCAGGACCATGGAACTGCACATAGGCTGGTGCTTTATCCTATAGTGTGAAAGCATGACCACCTCTGCTGGACTGCAGGATGGTCATAACCATGGAAATGAGCGGATCACACTGACATGATTATTATTATTTTTTTTGTGCTTGGTTTTTCCATGTACCCAGGTATTATAAACAGCCGAACAAGCCTCTGCTCAGACCTTTCATCTGCCGCGTTTGTGGCTCCAGGTTCCTCACGCAAGAAGATTATTCCTTCCATGTAAACGCCCATGACAGCAATGATCCTCAAATGTTTAGGTGCCAGCAGTGTAATTATCAGTGCCGGAGATGGTCTTCTCTGAAGGTGAGAATTTTTTCCCCCCATGTTTATTTGGTTCAGTTTAATAAGAAAATCTTCTGTTTTATATGAATAGTGATAGATATTAAATCATTGCTGCAGGATCTCTAAATCCTTTCCAGTATCATTGCTGCCAGTCAAGAAACAATCTAAAATGGGTGTGTAACATCTATGAATGTATTTATTTCTCCAGTACCAACACTCTGCTCCGTGCTGGAGGCATATAATAACTCGCATTAGTCACTGGTGTACGAGAAACCCGTACAAGTGTGGGCAGATGGTGCCCTGGCCCGAATCCTAGTCCTCCACTACCTGGGTATTCCTGTATACAAAATTTGCTGATGACACAAAAGTGTGTAATAGGGTTGATACTGTGTCTCCAACGTTACAGGTTACATGGAAATGGTAGTTCAGTGTTTCCAAATGCAAAGTAACGCACTTGGGGAGAGGGAATTATCTGAGTATTGTAAGGGCAGTTCCGTGTTAGCCAGGACTTCAGAAGAAGGAGTTAGGCCTGTGATGGCTAACCTCCGGCACCCCAGCTGTGGTAAAACTATGACTCCTAAGATGTGCACTTCTCAGAACACCATAGAAATTAAGAAAGAGGGAGATTAGGATCCTGCTGTACCAAGCTCTCATAAGGCTACACCAGGAGTACGGTGTTCAGTTCTGTAGACCTCAGCTACAAAAAAGCATTTATAAAATCAAACAGGTCCAAAGGTGTGCTACTGTATTCTACCATTTGATTATAATTCCTTCTTGAAGTTGTGAATAAATTATTAGCAGTTTGCAATGAAAGTGGTGTTACCAGCTCGGGGTGTGTCCCTGCACAGTCTGACACTGGCAACAATGATTGGATAGTGTTCCGACACACTTTCAACTGGTAACACCCATCTGGACCGTCATTGCAAACTGCTAGCTATTCATTTATAACTTCTAGAAGGAATTATTCTGAAATGGTGCATCATACAGTCCTAAGAACATATGATCCAGGCATGGGGGGTGCAAGTATGTACTAGAACAAACATGTCAGGAGAGATCATTTTGCCTAATGCATATAGAGTAGAGTAGGGAGGCTCCTGCTGCAGCCAGTTGTCTTTCAGCCAGACACAGCATTGTGAGGCGGAGGATAGGAACATGGCTGATCTTCCAGTAAAGATATTGAAGATTTTTTTTAAATATATTTTGTAAATTATCATTGTAATACGAGACTAAATAGAGCAGAGCTTTTTTTTATCAGGAGTCATGTAAATGTGAAATTTTATTCTGCCATATCCTGCTCTGCAAGTGCCCAGGAGCCGGAGCTTCACTGTTAAGTGCTCTCTGCATTGAGCTGCTTTACAATCCCTCCGCTTTGAATGGCAGCTGTAGCTGTAGGGGATGTGAAGCTGCTCAATGCAGAGAGCATTTCACAATGAGGCGCCCCCTCGGTAACACTTGCAGAAGCAGTGCCTCTTAGAATAAAAGTTCATATTCACACTACTCCTGATAATAAAAGCTCTGCAAAAGGTGCGTTTGTACTGCTCTCCACAGCTTCTGTCTATAGCTGTCTGCACTCCAGCTGTGGTGAAACTACGACTCCCAGCATGCTCTATTCATTTCTGTGGAGAGCTGAGAACAGCCAAGCAAGTGTGCATCTTGGGAGTTGTAGTTTTACCACAGCTGGAGTGCCAGAGGTTAGCCATCACTGGTCTATAGCATCTATAGTAATAAATGCCCATTAAATACCACAAATTGGACCAAATTTATGAACAAAATTTTTAAACAGAGTAAAAATGTTCTTTATCTGATGTTTTTGGCAATGTTTACACTTCACTTTAAAATCCAACCTGGACATTTGTCGCAGCAGATCCACACTGAGGATTAGCCCCAATGTGGCTAATCCTCAGTGATTCTGTTCAAAATAATAAGCATGCGCAGGCTCATGTATGGAAAGCAGATGGTGGCAGCCTTCATGTGGATTTCAGCACAGCGTCTGCACTGAAATCCATGTGAAATTTAGTAGTATGCATGCAGTGTTCCCTCTAAGCCTTGGCAGCTGCTGAGCGGGGTCGGCTCAGAGCTGGGCACAGCGCCATCAAAGGTGGGCGCTAGGAAAACCTAAGATAAGTGTCACATCAAAGAGCATACAGTGTAACCTCTGCACCATGCCGTACAATACAGTGTAACCTCTGCACCATGCCGTACAATACAGTGTAACCGCTGCACCATGCCGTACAATACAGTGTAACCGCTGCACCATGCCGTACAATATATAGTATAGTTCATACACAGTGCCGTACAATATACAGTATAGTTCATGCACCATGCTGTACAATATACAATATAACCCCAAAACCATGCAATATGATGTACGTTATAATCCATACACCATGCCGTACAATATACAGTATAGTTCATGAAGAAAAGAGAGAAAATCCAGCTCTTGATAGCAGGGAATACTTTATTCACAGCGGTATTAAAACTTCCACATACGCAGGGCAGTCAAATCTATGCATTTCGGACATTTACATGCTGGTCCTTAATCATGATAATGAACAGTATAGTTCATACACCGTGCTGCACAATATAATCCATACACCATGACGTATAATATACATTATAATTCATACACCATGCCGTACAATATACACAATAATCCCCCAGTGTAGGTGGTATACTGTATATTGTACGGCATGGTATCTGAACTATACTGTATATTGTACGGCACGGTGTATGAACTATACTGTATATTGTACGGCACAGTGTATGAACTATACTGTATATTGAACGGCATGGTATCTGAACTATACTGTATATTGTACGGCACGGTGTATGAACTATACTGTATATTGTACGGCACGGTGTATGAACTATACTGTATATTGTACGGCACGGTGTATGAACTATACTGTATATTGTACGGCACAGTGTATGAACTATACTGTATATTGTACGGCACGGTGTATGAACTATACTGTATATTGTACGGCACAGTGTATGAACTATACTGTATATTGTACGGCACAGTGTATGAACTATACTGTATATTGTACGGCACAGTGTATGAACTATACTGTATATTGTACGGCACGGTGTATGAACTATACTGTATATTGTACGGCACGGTACAGGGATTATAATGTACAGTATACTGTACAGCAAATGACAATATAACCCCTGTGCCATGCTGTACAATAAACAGTATAACCCCTACACGGTGTCCCTACACTGCACCTCTCTGTATATATTTCATTATTTTGCCCCTCTCTCCATCTCTGTATATATTCCATGATAATGAAGGATTTGCTGCCAGTGGGCCTGCCCTCATATGGCCGGCGTGGGCTCCCTTTTCTGAATTCAAGTGCGGCGTGCCCCCCCCCCCCTCCCTATGAAGCCGGTGTGTGTGTGTGTGCATACATAAATAAATAAAAATACCTTCTCTGCTCCACTCATCTGTCAGGACAATCCCGTCATACCCTCTCCGGCGCCGCGCCATTCAGTCATCCCGCCATTTGGTCATCCCGCGTGATCCTGCGAGACCTGTGACCTCAGTGCCGAGTCTCGCACTGTCACAGCTGGTGGCGCAGGCGCAGCACCGAAGAGGGTATGGGTTACTTAATGTGCGCACTGGGCCGGTAGCGCAGCCGGCCAATCGCACTGTAGGCGTCATAAAAATAAATTGCACAGAGAGGCCCCGAGCCCCTTACATAAAGTCCGGGCAGCAGCAGTGAGCGGGCCAGCAGAGGTGCTGAGCGGAGGCATAAAGGAAGCTGCGCGGCCGCGCGCCCGCGCAGCTTACAGGGAACACTGTATGCATGTCTGTTGTATTTTAATTATTCTGTATATTCTCATTTCCATAAGGAGCACATGTTCAACCACCAGGGAAACAAACCGCACAAGTGTGATCAGTGTAACTACACAAGTGTGTACAAGAAAGATGTGATCAGACACTCCGCTGTGCACCAGCACGAACGGTAAGGGCTGAGCCACTGAGTTCTCCTGTTTCCAGGTTTCCAGGTTAATTGGGTGTTTTTTGATAGTAGGTCAAATAAAGTGGTGAAAACATTTTAGAATTTTAGGAGGATTTGGGGTATTGGTAAATGTCTGTCTTTAGCCCATTAGATTATACGACTGCTGTGTTTCTGACCAATTTACAGGTCATGTTCTATTGTGAGTATTAAAGAGGTTGTCCGGTCCCAAAATCAAAATTCTTTTTATGTGCTCCTAACACCCCTCACCATCCATTTATATGCCCCAAATACCTGTTTTTCATGTCTGAGTTTTCCTTTCCCCCCCCCCCCCCCCCGGAAGACATCACATTATCCTGGCAGATCTGTTTACTTTCTCCCCTTCTTGTTTTGTTGAATACATAACTTTATTGGTACACCAGCCTGGCTGCACTGCACAGTGATGAGTCACAGGCTGGCCACGCCCCCACACTGATCTGTCTGCAGCAGCTACTCCATCTATAACTCCTTTGTCCATCATTCTGCACACAGACATGAATCTACTTCTCACCCAGTGTCTAAATCCCATCACTGACCGTCCAGACTCCACAGGCTCTGCCCTCACATGTGTATCTAATCTTATCCTGTGTGATACAGCCTGCTGAGCTGTGTATCTAATCCCCATCACTGACCGTCCACAGGCTCTGCCCTCACATGTGTATCTAATCCTATCCTGTGTGATACAGCCTGCTGAGCTCTGTATCTAATCCCCATCACTGACCGTCTGCAGGCTCTGCCCTCACATGTGTATCTAATCCTATCCTGTGTGATACAGCCTGCTGGGCTCTGTATCTAATCCCCATCACTGACCGTCTGCAGGCTCTTCCCTCACTATCTCCAGAGTGTGAAAAACAGCTTGAATCAGCAAGAGTATCCAATCACATCTGTATCTAATCCTAACATGTATGTGTGCCTGAGACACATCCTGTTGTGTGTGATACTGCCTGCTGAACTGTGTATCTAATCCCATCTTGTACGATACTGCCTGCTGAACTGTGTATCTAATCCCATCTTGTACGATACTGCCTGCTCAACTGTGTATCCAATCCCATCTTGTATGATCCTGCCTGCTGAGCTGTTTATCTAAACCCTTATGCACACGACCGTATCCATTTTGCGATCCGCATTTTTTGCAGTCCCACTGAGTTCTATGGATTTGAGGTCCTCATTTTGAAGACCAGAATAGGACATGTTCTGTCTTTACTGGAACTGACATACGGATGTAGAAAACACACTGATGACATCCCTGTGCTTTCCACATCCATATGTCAGTTCTGCGAAAGATGGAACATGTCCTATTCTGGTCCCCATAATGCAGATCTCAATGGGACTGCAAAAAAATGTGAATCGCACACGAACAGTAACCTTATTTACTGGATCCTCAACTTGCAGACCGCAAAACAGGTACGGTTTTGTGCACGAGCCCTATCGCTTATACTCAGCGCCCATAACAGTGACATCCACATAGTGACATCCACAGTGCCCCCATAACAGTGACATCCACAGTGTCCCCACTATGCCGTGCAATACCCCTGTGTGCCATCAATTGCCCCCCTGTGTGCCATCAATTGCCCCCCTGTGTGCCATCCAGTGGCCCTGTTTTTGCCATGCATTGCCTCCTTGTGCCGTCCAGTTACCCCCTTGTTTGCCGTCCAGTTACCCCCTTGTTTGCCGTCCAGTTACCCCCTTGTTTGCCGTCCAGTTACCCCCTTGTTTGCCGTCCAGTTACCCCCTTGTTTGCCGTCCAGTTACCCCCTTGTTTGCCTTCCGTTGCCCCCTGTGCCATTCATTACCCCCATTGTGCCATGCAATGCCCGCTTGTTTGCCTTTGCCATCCAGTGCCCCTGTTTGCCATCCTGTGCCTCCTTGGGCATCCAGTACCTCTGTGTGCCATCAATTGAGCCCCTTGTGCCGTCCAGTTCCCCTATTGTGCCATTCATTGCCCCCATTGTGCCATTCATTACCCCCTTGGGCCATCCAGTGACTTCTGTCTGCCATCCAGTGCCCCCTTGTTTGCCATCCAAAGTGCCCCCTGTGACATGCACAGCATAGCGATCAGCCTCTGTGGCTGATCGCTATGCTGTCACTCCTGCACAGCGCTTACATCGCGCTGTGCAGGAGTCAGTACAGGCTTCACATGCCGACTAGCATTCAGCCTAGTGCGCTGTGAAGACTGCCGGCTGGCGCTTTCTCCAGCAGGAGGCGGTGACGTCACTCGTGACTATCTGTCTCCTGCTGGAGAAATGAAGAGAAGACAGGAAGATAAGAAGACCGACTTCGGCCGGAAGATAGAAAATCCATCATGAGGGACGACGTGACAGGGAGGTGGATCTCCAAACTGGCTGCACTGTGGAAGGTAAGTATAAGGCCTCTAACCTTCCCTTCACAGGTTAGATTTAGCCAGTAATTATTAGGTTTGGACCGGAGAACCCCTTTAAGTATTTGAGAATTCAGTGTTTCCGGGTACAGTACAGCAGTACAGACCAAAAGTTTGGACACACCTTCTCATTCAAAGAGTTTTCTTTATTTTCATGACTATGAAAATTGTAGATTCACACTGAAGGCATCAAAACTATGAATTAACACATGTGGAATTATATACATAACAAAAAAGTGTGAAACAGAAAATGTCATATTCTAGGTTCTTCAAAGTAGCCACCTTTTGCTTTGATTACTGCTTTGCACACTCTTGGCATTCTCTTGATGAGCTTCAAGAGGTAGACCATCTCGATTGGGTTCAGGTCCAGTGACTGTGGAGGCCAGGTCATCTGGCGCAGCACCCCATCACTCTTCTTCATGGTCAAATAGCCCTTACACAGCCTGGAGGTGTGTTTGGGGTCATTGTCCTGTTGAAAAATAAATGATGGTCCAACTAAACGCAAACCGGATGATATAGCATGCTGCTGCAAGATGCTGTGGTAGCCATGCTGGTTCAGTATGCCTTCAATTTTGAATAAATCCCCAACCGTGTCACCAGCAAAGCACCCCCACACCATCACACCTCCTCCTCCATGCTTCACGGTGGGAACAAGGCATGTAGAGTCCATCCGTTCACCTTTTCTGCGTTGCACAAAGACACGGTGGTTGGAACCAAAGATCTCAAATTTGGACTCATCAGACCAAAGCACAGATTTCCACTGGTCTAATGTCCATTCCTTGTGTTCTTTAGCCCAAACAAGTCTCTTCTGCTTGTTGCCTGTCCTTAGCAGTGGTTTCCTAGCAGATATTCTACCATGAAGGCCTGATTCACACAGTCTCCTCTTAACAGTTGTTCTAGAGATGTGTCTGTTGCTAGAACTCTGTGTGGCATTGACCTGGTCTCTAATCTGAGCTGCTGTTAACCTGCGATTTCTGAGGCTGGTTACTCGGATGAACTTATCCTCCGCAGCAGAGGTGACTCTTGGTCTTCCTTTCCTGGGGCGGTCCGCATGTGAGCCAGTTTCTTTGTAGCGCTTGATGGTTTTTGTGACTGCACTTGGGGACACTTTCAAAGTTTTCCCAATTTTTTGGACTGACTGACCTTCATTTTTTTTAAAGTAATGATGGCCACTCATTTTTCTTTACTTGGCTGCTTTTTTCTTGCCATAATACAAATTCTAACAGTCTATTCAGTAGGACTATCAGCTGTGTATCCACCTGACTTCTCCACAACGCAACTGATGGTCCCAACCCCATTTATAAGGCAAGAAATCCCACTTATTAAACCTGACAGGGCACACCTGTGAAGTGAAAACCATTTCAGGTGACTACCTCTTGAAGCTCATCAAGAGAATGCCAAGAGTGTGCAAAGCAGTAATCAAAGCAAAAGGATCAAAGCAAAGGATCAAAGAAGGTGTGTCCAAACTTTTGGTCTGTACTGTATGTCTATTTTTACAGAATATCAGAAGTTAAAGGGGATTTCTGGGTGTATGATGCTGCTGACCTATCCTCATAGCACACCAAGCACATCACCATTCATTGTATGCACCTAGGCCATGTGACCTATGAACATGATGTCACCGGCCTATTGGGAGGTACGTGCTGCTGCCTCTTAAAACTGCTGGTCAGTGGGAGTGCCGGGAGTCATAACCCCACCTATCAAATACTTATGACCTATCCTGAGCACAGGACATCAGTACTCTGGTCCTGGAAAACTCCTTTGAAATATGGAATAGATGTCCCATATATGGCAAGGATACATTTAGTTAAAAGGGTTATGCCATGATTGATGTAAAAAATGAAAATCAGACATCATATAGAACATGACAATCTCTATCAAAGCTAGAACCAGCCCTGTACCTCACATGGGTCCAGAGATATCCCATTCAGTGCTCCAATCACTCTGATAGAATGTCTTCAGGATGGCAGCTCAGGGGGGTGTCCTTTTTAAAGCAGCTGCAAAGACTTCCAAAAGTAGATCCGATTGGTGGCATTTGAAGGATGGAACTGAGCATGTGCGACCATGCTCATCCAGCTCAGTATTTGGATGTGCACATTACTATGCAGAATAAATGAGAATTCGTTAAGTGTTGGCACAACCCCTTTAAGATGATTGTACTTCCTCAGGACCTTTATATCTTAACTAACACACTAACATGGTTGATTTTACTTTTAGGACCCTGGAAGCTGTGGTCAGTGATTTTTATATAGCGGGTTATATGGGTTAGGCAGGAGCAAAGCTACCTGCAGCATCTAATAGATAAAGAAGGGGTAGGATTACCTGATTTTGGAATACACTTTGTGGTCGCTCAACGACAGCACTTACTGAAAGAGAAGCATTTTGAATTTCACTCTAACTCTGCCATTTTTCACCCACTTTTGGGGGGGAATAAAAGTACGTCTTATAAAGCAAAAAATATAGTCGCCACACTGTTTCAATAACTCCCAAGTCAGTGAACCCGTTTCCGTAGCTCCCGTTCACTGCAATGGGCCACTCAGATATTCCCGTAATTCCTGATGGCGCTTACATGGGTTATTCCCATCTCCGCTATGAAAGGCTGAGATAAGACTGCCTCTTTAAGATAGGTTTACCATTGCATCAGACAGAAATAAAATGTATAACTGGCTATGGAAGTGCAGTTATTTTACACCTTAGTCCTTGAAGAACGGCTATTCCTTTATAACAATAATTTTTATTTTATTTTTCAGAAAAAAGAAATGTTTAATGGTAAGAAAATAAAAGTTCCTATTATGTGTTTTATTGCTTTTTTTATTTATTATTTTTTGCCTTGTCCTAACACCCTTCATGCACCCCAAGGCCACCTCTTCCAAAACCCGAACAATTCAGGTATTAAAGCAATGTTTTGACATAACTGTTGGAGCACGTTGTCCATTCTGCGGCAGTTGCAGTTCCAGAGATTGACTTTTCTGGTCGGATAAACTTTCAGTTCTTCATGCCATTTTGCAGCAGTGTGCACAAGCATTTTCTGGCCATTTATCAGGGTTTTTTTTTTTCACTTGTATCCTTCGGGGACACAGAAGACCAGGGGTATAGCTGCTGCCATTAGGAGGCGACAGTAAGCTGAAGAGTGTTATACCCCTCCTGCAGACACTGAGGTAATTAGTTTTAGCTTAGTGTCCGTAGGAGGCAGACATGTTTGTTGTTTTACGTTTTTACTCTTTAGGTATGGGAAACTGAGACGCCTCACCTGTCTGTTTTCCCGGGGATTACCGGAAGAGGAAGGCTGTGTGTGAATCCTGTCACATTACCCCACTTCCATAGGTGGAGTAATTGCACTACCACTGAATACCATACATCCTGTCACATTACCCCCTTTCCATAGGTGGAGTAATTGCACTACCACTGAATACAATACATCCTGTCACATTACCCCCTTCCATAGGTGGAGTAATTGCACTACCACTGAATACAATACATCCTGTCACATTACCCCCTTCCATAGGTGGAGTAATTGCACTACCACTGAATACAATACATCCTGTCACATTACCCCCTTCCATAGGTGGAGTAATTGCACTACCACTGGATACCATACATCCTGTCACATTACCCCCTTCCATAGGTGGAGTAATTGCACTACCACTGGATACCATACATCCTGTCACATTACCTCCTTCCATAGGTGGAGTAATTGCACTACCACTGAATACCATACATCCTGTCACATTACCCCCTTTCCATAGGTGGAGTAATTGCACTACCACTAGATACCATACATCCTGTCACATTACCCCTTTCCATAGGTGGAGTAATTCCACTACCACTGGATACCATACATCCTGTCACATTACCTCCTTCCATAGGTGGAGTAATTGCACTACCACTGAATACCATACATCCTGTCACATTACCCCCTTTCCATAGGTGGAGTAATTGCACTACCACTGGATACCATACATCCTGTCACATTACCTCCTTCCATAGGTGGAGTAATTGCACTACCACTGAATACCATACATCCTGTCACATTACCCCCCTTTCCATAGGTGGAGTAATTGCACTACCACTGAATACAATACATCCTGTCACATTACCCACTTCCATAGGTGGAGTAATTGCACTACCACTAGATACCATACATCCTGTCACATTACCCCTTTCCATAGGTGGAGTAATTGCACTACCACTGGATACCATACATCCTGTCACATTACCTCCTTCCATAGGTGGAGTAATTGCACTACCACTGAATACCATAGATCCTGTCACATTACTTCCTTCCATAGGTGGAGTAATTGCACTACCACTAGATACCATACATCCTGTCACATTACCCCCTTCCATAGGTGGAGTACTTGCACTACCACTGAATACCATACATCCTGTCACATTACCCCACTTCCATAGGTGGAGTACTTGCACTACCACTGGATACCATACATCCTGTCATTACTCGCCTTTCACGGGTGGAATATTGGCAAGAGACGGTACATACTATTGCCTTACTGTGACCACCACCACATTACTGCCTTTATCAGGTAGACCTTTTTTTTGTGTGGGTGTTGAGCGACGACGTGGCAGCCTCTGCCCCCCCAGGGAGTTGCCCCACGATATATCTTGCTTTGTACCTGGAGTCTTTTAGAGAAAAGCGCATTTTAATGTTGATCATTGTCTTTGGCGCCTTAAATAGATGGAGCATCAGCATTGGTTACTATCACATTAAACCTGTCAGCAGGTCGAGTATTGCACTGGCTCTGTATACTGTACTCACTACCAGCTCTCCTCCTTCTCAGGTGGAGTATTTGCACTAGCACTAGTTTGCATGGCTACTACTGTATGGCCTCCTTGTCAAGTGGAGTATTTTCGCTAGCCCTAGATACCGTGGCTACTATTGTATGGTGTCTTCGTCCGGTGGAGCATTTCTGCTAAGCCTAGATAACGTGGCTACTACAGTATTACCCCTTCTCAGGTGGAGTATTTTCGCTAGCCCTAGATACTGTGGCTACTACTGTATGACCCATTCTCAGGTCGAGTATTTGCATTCACCCTGAAAGCAGTGACAGCAACCGCTTTTCTTTCTTCCTCACATGACTCGTTTGCACCGTGCACCAGATCGGTGGTTTCTACCCCATTACCCTCTACTCCATACAGGGTATCGGCCCCGGCATTGCATGCTGTAAATGCTACCGCATTCCCCCTTCTATAGGTGGAGCCTTCCTGCTGGTATTAGGTGTGGTAACACTATCTACATTTTCTTTTTTCCTTCTCAGTAATCTGGCCTCTTACTAGGTCTCCTCTCTTCTATGCCTTCCGTAGTCACTCTGTTTGTTTCTGTCGACTGACTCGTCTTTGTGCTCATCTTTCTTGTGAATATTCTGTGCTGCCATCCACATCTTCTGAACTCTCCCGAACCCTTTGGCTTTCTTTTACTGGACTACTTTATTTTGGTCCTTTGTTCCCTCTACATGGTCCTGCTCTTGAACGTCCCATGGTCTCCTGTGTCCCCCAATGATACAAGCTTGTGCTTACCTGGGAAATCCTTTTTTTCGCCGAGTTCATTGAGGGACACAGCATCCACCCCGTAAGTACATTCCTGATGGGTTCCACCTGTTCTCAGTTCTGACCCATCTCCAGCTCTCTTTCTTACTGTTAGTTTCTCCTGGCTGCTCCTACTGTTTTTGTACAAACCTGGTTTAGCTCAGCGTCTGCAGGAGGGGTATGGCTGAGAGGATGAGCTAACACTTTTTTTGCCTAGTGTCGCCTCCTAGTGGCGGCAGCTCCTATACCTGTGGTCTCCTGTGTCCCCTAATGAATTCAACAATAAAAGGATTTTACAGGTAAGCGCAAAAATCCTATTTTCACAGCCATTAGACTGGTGCTCTTGTGTCTAAACAGCCGTTAAATACGGTCCCATTGAAAAAAACTGCCATGTGAATAGTCAGACTTTAACTGGTTCTAAAAACAGCAGTTTTTTACTGCCATGTGAATGAGGCCTATGCCATGTCCCTTTCTACTGAGTGACACCCCCTCGTCAAACTGGAGAAAAAAAACGGAAACGGGTGCAGTGGAATATTCTTTTCGGTGCATGTTGCTTCATAAATAGATCTACAATTTGAGGTGACACCATGTGCCAGATAATCACCAAATTTTGACGCATTTTATGACCAGGTTTAGGCGCAATCGCATCAAGTGATTAAGTTTGACCCATTTACTTTTATGGGAGAGTGTTCTGAGCATGCTCTGTCATGTTCAATAGCCATTGTGGCAAGTAAGCTTCATCTTTCAGCGTTAATGGTGGTATAATTTTTAGGGTTATCTGCTCCAAGTTTTATTTTAATAGGATAGGTCATCGATATCTGATCGGCGGAGGTCCGACACTGGCAACCCTTCGATCAGTTGTTTGAAGAGGAGTTGGCGCTCCATGCAAGCTCTACTACCTCTTCCTTACACTGCCCATCGTCTCGGAAGTGCTGTTTAATTACAACTACTCGCTCCGTTCATTTGACTGAGCAGTGCACTGTTCATTGCACTACACCGCCGCTGCAAGGGAGATGACGTGTAGTGTAATGAAGAGGAAGCAACACTCGCATGGAGGACCTCCTCCTCTTCAAAGAGCTCATCGGCGGTGGTGCCAGATGTTGGACCCCCGGCGATCGGAGATTGATGACCTATCCTGAGGACATGTCATCAATATAAAACCCCTGCACAACCCCTTTAAGCAAAAGGCATATTCTAATGACACATTCCCTTTAAGTACCCTTTAAGTACATTCACCCATCCCGTAACATGTCTTACAGGTGACCAGGATCAGGTCATTCACTAGTAGGGAAGGAGATAGACTGGCTGATAGTATAATATGGGAAGCGGCCAACTTTCCCCTGAAAGATGTCAAGGAGAGAACGAACGGCCTGGATGACTTTCAATGCCCAATCTTTTACTTCTCACAGAAGATAAGCCACCGCCAGAGGTGTCCTGCAATGGTTTTCTCCTCTCTCCCAATCGAAAACCCAGAGGGCCAGATTTATCATGACTCTGACAGCTCACTCCACTTTCACATATGGCTGAAGTCAGTTTTAGCCAAGTCAGATTTATGATCGGCCCTTTTAGACTGTAATAAATGTGGTTTGATGGTAGCAGTTTCTGTCAGTAAGCAGCTTTACGAAAAAGTCGCACGTCTTTACGAAAAAGTCGCATGTTCTATTAAAAAGTCTCATAAGATAAGCTTGGTCTTCACTGGAGTGAAATTGCGCATTTTTTTGCGACTTTTTAAATAGTCCCAATAGTAAATCTGTCTAGAGATTCATTTACATAGGAAAACACGCCCACTTTCAGAAAACTGGCAAGCATAGTGCAGAGCAGAAAAAAGTCGCAAATTTGTGCGCAGTTTTAGCGATTGCGCAAAAATTGGCGACTTTTTCACTCCATTATTCAGACTTGAGCTAATGATAAATCTGGCCCAGAGTGTATATTGGGAAGTCGGTAGAGAGAGCTGTCGGCCGAATGCAGTCATGATGGAATTTCCAGGATGTGGATGGAGAGATCTGTCTTCCTTTCAGATTACTCACCTGTTCTTATTTGTTCCCCTACAGATTTCCAAAACCACCACCTACCCCTGCCCTGTGTGCAACCGTGTATACATCATGCAGAAGCGGTTGACGCAGCACATGAAGACACACAGCACTGAGAAACCACACATGTGCGACAAAGTATGTTACCTATATATATTATTATTTTTTATTGTATATGTAACGTTTTTCTTTGCATTAATGACTTCTTTGTGCTGTCCGCTTGCAGTGTGGTAAAGCCTTTAAAAAGCGATACACATTTAAGAATCACCTGTTGACTCATCTGCACTGTGTGGAAGAAAACAGGTAACTTACAACTTACTGGATTCATGTAAAGGGGATCTGTCAGCTCCAAACCCCCCCCCCAACTAGACTAAGAGGTGTATGGTATAATTGATGTCAAGTCCAATTATGTAATCTTTATCTTCATGCTTACTTGCAATCCGACACTGTGCTTCCACAAACCAGCAGTAAAATGCATTGAGAGGACTCCTTTTCGAGTCCTCTCTATTATGTGCGTGATCTCAGGAGTCCTCACAATGCATTTTACTGCAGATTTGTGGGAGCACAGCGTCGGAATGCAAGCGGGTATGACCCATCACACTATACACAGATGACACTAGTTTGGGGGGTGTTTCAGAGCTGACAGATTCCCTTAAAAAAATTATATGAAAATATATGAAAAATTCCACGGCACACATTCTGTAAATTGTGAAAAAAATGTGTCTTTATTCACACATGTCACAGCAGCTACATTTCGTTTTCCTAATGGAACCTCTTTCAAGCCAAGTGAGAAAGATAAAGGTTCCGTGAGGGAACCGAAACGTAGCTGCTGCGACATGGTTCTCTGAATGTGTCATAAAGCAGCTGCAAAGCATAAACTACAGCTGGAGGGATGCAGGATGTCTAAAGACACTTGGTCTTATGAACAGCTTAATCTATCCACACTGCCTCATAATTCGTCTAAGGCTACCGGCACACGGTGAGGATGCAAGTATTTCCCGAGCGGATTCTCATGCGGAAAAATTGCTGTGTAATGCATTACCAGCAAAGTGTATGAAATCAGACAGATCTCAGCTACGCTTCGCTTTTTCTTCCATGTGGAAATTGTCCTGCCATATGGATTTAGAAATCCACAGCATGTCAATTATGTTTGTGATTTTTATTTATTTTTTGTCATCTGCATCAAATCCATACCAAAAACTGCAAGTAACACAGTAATCCCCTTTGAAATGTGTGTGTGCACTCGTGTGCAGGTAGCCTTAAAGGGGTTCTCTCACTTCAGCACGTGGCATTTATCATGTAGAGAAAGTTAATACAAGGCACTTACTAATGTATTGTGATTGTCCATATTGCTTCCTTTGCTGGCTGGATTAATTTTTCCATCACATTATACACTGCTTGTTTCCATGGTTACAATCACTCTGCAATCCATCATCTGTGGCTGTTCTTGCACTCCCACAGTCCTGACCACTAGAGAGGCCAGCGCTTTTTCCTAAAGTGTGCAATCACAGCCACTGCTGCAGGGTGGTCGTATCCATGGAAACAAGCAGTGTATAATGTGATGGAAAAATGAATCCAGCCAGTAAAGGAGACAATATGGACAATCGCAATACATTAGTAAGTGCCTTGTATTAAACTTTCTCTACATGATAAATGACACTCGCTGAAGTTAGACAACCCCTTTAAGGCTACCTGCACACGAGTGCACACACATTTCAAAGGGGATTACTTTGTTACTCGCAGTTTTTGGTATGGATTTGATGCAGTTTTGCTGCAGATGACAAAAAAAAAAAATCACAAACATAATTGACATGCTGTGGATTTTTAAATCCACATGGCAGGGCAATTGCCACATGGAAGAAAAAGCGAAGCGTATATGAGATTTGCCTGCTGCTCCTGCCCATACTCACAGCGCTGCTGCTGCCCATTGGTAAAATGTACTCTGTACACCGCTGAGCTGTAAGCGGTGTACAGAGAACTGAGTTTTACGCACACCAGGGAATGCATGTCAGCTCTCTTAGCTTAGCGGAGCAGGCAGAAGCAGGAGCCCGCTCCTCTCAGCTAATCCTGGCATAGTACATGGGTACAGGGTACCCATGTGCTATGCCAAGAGTTAGTAATCGTCCATGGAGCACGGGCAGGAGCAGCAATGTGCGCTCGTGCCCATACTCACGGCACTGCTGCTGGTCATTGATAAAATGAACAGAGTTTTAAGCGCACAGGAAATGGAGCGCTTTAGGTAGGAAAAAGTGTAGGAAAAATAGAAAATTCATTAATATAGTATATTAGAGAGAGTTTTATTAGGGAGACATATTAAAAGTTTAGATAAAGGTTTAGTTACTCTTTAACTCTAAATTTGTGCAATTACACATTAGTCCTCAAAATAAAAATGTTGGATAGAAGGTTTAAATATTTCTTCTTAACACTCCAAGTTGCTTCTCTTTATCAGGAGATCTGAAAAAAATACATATCTGTGTAATGAAGGAATTGTCCGGGTTTTATTTATTGATGACCTGGGATTAGAGATGAGCGAAGTTTTGAAAAGTTTAAATTGGCAACTTTACAAACGTTCGCCAAGAAGTTAATTTCTTTCCAAATTAAATCATCACAGATCGCTGTAAATCAGGTATACCCAGGACACTCTGCCTTGAGGATATGACCACATGGAGCAGCCGTGCTGCCAATTAGCCCGCAGCTTCCTTTCATCTAATAATGAAGACTGCACTGTATACTCGCTCTTCATTGTTAATGTTAATGCACCTTTAAACAGGGGCTGTTGCTGGTATGGGGTTTGGCTGGTTAGGTGGGGGGCGATATGCATATTATTGCTGTTCTTGCCTGCAATCTCCTGCAGGTTTGACAGTAAACACAGGATATTATTCGGATCTGTCATACCCACGTCTCCAACCCCAACACTCTCCTGCCCTACAGGTGGAAGCCCTTTTTCTGCCATCTGCTTTTCCACATCTTCTAATATCGATGATATGTCATCAGGAACATCCAGCTCTTCCTCTCTCTGCATCTTGCTGACATTTCTAGGACATGGAGACCAAGAAGAATGATTTGGAAGAAGTAAAGCCAGCAAAAGATGAGGATGGTCATCATTAAGACCTGGCTCTCCAAGGGGTGCAGACTGGATGGTATAGGTTGCCACACTGGCAGTAGAATAATAACGGCTTCCATCTTATTGGTATTGAATTACATATCTTAGGTTTACGGCTGATGTAGGAATAAATAAAACTGACGCAGCATAAATCTCTCTGCACTCTTCCTGTAGTCTCTGCACTCTTCCTGTAGTCTCTCTGCACTCTTCCTGTAGTCTCCCTGCACTCTCCCTGTAGTCTCCCTGCACTCTCCCTGTAGTCTCCCTGCACTCTCCCTGTAGTCTCCCTGCACTCTCCCTGTAGTCTCCCTGCACTCTCCCTGTAGTCTCCCTGCACTCTCACTGTAGTCTCCCTGCACTCTCACTGTAGTCTCCCTGCACTCTCACTGTAGTCTCCCTGCACTCTCACTGTAGTCTCCCTGCACTCTCCCTGTAGTCTCTCTGCACTCTCCCTGTAGTCTCTCTGCACTCTCCCTGTAGTCTCTCTGCTCGTTTCGAATCTAAAATTTCCTAAACTTCAGAACAAATTCCACTTCTAATGCTTTACTTCACTCAACACTACTTGGGATCAATTTTAAATTGGTGGCAGGAGTCCTGTCTTGCTGAACAGCAGAGTATAAGGGCAGTGGCCTTGCTGTGGCTACTACTGGTAGATGTTGCGTGCAAGAGCCTACCGAGACTACTTGAGACAGAGAGGATGCTATGACTAATGGTAAATCGTCTGGTGTGACCACTGGGAGATTGTGGGAGGTCACCTGCTGTGGGGAGAACTATTCATACTAATGAGGTGGTGGGATGGGCAACTGAATTGTGTGGGCCAAGCCCAGCAATGTGGTGTTGCTGGCTCCATACTTTTGAAGCAGACTCCTAGACCCTGCCAAGGTTCCCCAGTGCCATAACTGGCCGTTTTTTCCATATAGCCATTCTATTCATGAAACATTACATTTAAAGAATCCTTTCTTTGCAGCAATCATTGACGCAGGCGTTTGGCAATCTAGCTATCAATTTTTAATTATATAACATGTTATAATCCATCTTCCCTGACCTTGGTGTAAAGATCTCCTCACAAGAGGATTGAGATTCCTATTTTGCACCACCCGCGTCATCACAGACTGTGCTGCGGCTCCCTGTATCTTAGCTAAGAAGCTTTTGCATGGCTTAAAAGTATGCCTGAAATCGCGAGAGCCGCCGTCACTCTTCTATGCTATCCTCGATAAATGGCTTCTTTTACGCTGTGCTCACATTTTTTTCTCCTCTTTGATCCAAATACCTCACGCTTCCAGTTTGCCTTAAAGGAGTTTTCCAGGAGTAAAATATTGATGACTTATCCTTCAAATCAGAGGTGTCCAGGTTTTGGCTCACAATCACTGATTCAAATCACGGACCAAAACACTGACTTGTGAATGAGGCTGAAGACCAAGTCAAGGCAGTTTCATTGCTTTATTAAACAGGATAATATGTTTTAGCCATACTAAACCAGTTGCAAAAGGAAAGAGAAGGAGATTTGTACTCTACAGATCAAGGTGTGGAGAGGGTGGGAGTATCCAAGTCATCAGGGAGGGCAACTCAGACAGGTTGTGTGGTTAAGGACGAAAGCACAGACAAGGTGATCTGTAGGAAGGATGAGTGAATCACACAGGCTGATGATTTAGTGTAAAGAAAAAGGAGATCCCCCACAGCAGGTTCTAAAGAGGGGGAAGAAATCACACGTCCTTCTGCATCAGCACAAGGGAAAGGAGATCCCTCTTGAGCTGTATAAGGGGGACGCAGTACTGGAATGGAGATGTCCTAGTACATGAGAGCTAGGGAAGGCAGCAGCATCTTGGACACACAGATCCAGCATGTATTAACTGGCAGGGACACATCCACATGACATACAGGTCCTTCTAAAAAAATTAGCATATTGTGATAAAGTTCATTATTTTCTGTAATGTACTGATAAACATTAGACTTTCATATATTTTAGATTCATTACACACAACTGAAGTAGTTCAAGCCTTTTATTGTTTTAATATTGATGATTTTGGCATACAGCTCATGAAAACCCAAAATTCCTATCTAAAAAAATTAGCATATCATGAAAAGGTTCTCTAAACGAGCTATTAACCTAATCATCTGAATCAACTAATTAACTCTAAACACCTGCAAAAGATTCCTGAGGCTTTTAAAAACTCCCAGCCTGGTTCATTACTCAAAACCGCAATCATGGGTAAGACTGCCGACCTGACTGCTGTTTAGAAGGCCATCATTGACACCCTCAAGCAAGAGGGTAAGACACAGAAAGAAATTTCTGAACGAATAGGCTGTTCCCAGAGTGCTGTATCAAGGCACCTCAGTGGGAAGTCTGTGGGAAGGAAAAAGTGTGGCAGAAAACGCTGCACAACGAGAAGAGGTGACCGGACCCTGAGGAAGATTGTGGAGAAGGACCGATTCCAGACCTTGGGGGACCTGCGGAAGCAGTGGACTGAGTCTGGAGTAGAAACATCCAGAGCCACCGTGTACAGGTTACAGGTGCCGCATTCCCCAGGTCAAGCCACTTTTGAACCAGAAACAGCGGCAGAAGCGCCTGACCTGGGCTACAGAGAAGCAGCACTGGACTGTTGCTCAGTGGTCCAAAGTACTTTTTTCGGATGAAAGCAAATTTTGCATGTCATTCGGAAATCAAGGTGCCAGAGTCTGGAGGAAGACTGGGGAGAGGGAAATGCCAAAATGCCTGAAGTCCCGTGTCAAGTACCCACAGTCAGTGATGGTCTGGGGTGCCATGTCAGCTGCTGGTGTTGGTCCACTGTGTTTTATCAAGGGCAGGGTCAATGCAGCTAGCTATCAGGAGATTTTGGAGCACTTCATGCTTCCATCTGCTGAAAAGCTTTATGGAGATGAAGATTTCATTTTTCAGCACGACCTGGCACCTGCTCACAGTGCCAAAACCACTGGTAAATGGTTTACGGACCATGGTATTACTGTGCTCAATTGGCCTGCCAACTCTCCTGACCTGAACCCCATAGAGAATCTGTGGGATATTGGGAAGAGAAAGTTGAGAGACGCAAGACCCAACACTCTGTATGAGCTTAAGGCCGCTATCGGGCCTATCCTGGGCCTCCATAACACCTCAGCAGTGCCACAGGCTGATTGCCTCCATGCCACGCCGCATTGAAGCAGTCATTTCTGCAAAAGGATTCCCGACCAAGTATTGAGTGCAGAACTGAACATAATTATTTGAAGGTTGACTTTTTTTGTATTAAAAACACTTTTCTTTTATTGGTAGGATGAAATATGCAAATTTTTTTAGATAGGAAATTTGGGTTTTCATGAGCTGTATGCCAAAATCATCAATATTAAAACAATAAAAGGCTTGAACTACTTCAGTTGGTGTGTAATGAATCTAAAATATATGAAAGTCTAATGTTTATCAGTACATTACAGAAAATAATGAACTTTATCACAATATGCTAATTTTCTGAGAAGGACCTGTATGTCTGAACATAGGAGCAGTTTGAAGAGGGAGGTGGGGGGGTGTCTCAAAATGAAAGAAGCAATGAAGATTGCAGCCTGAAACTGCGCAACTTTGAATTCAAGCTAAACATTAACAAAAATATAAAAATATTTTCCTCCAATTTTCAAAGGTGTCAGTAGCATTTGAACATGATTAAAATATAGTTGTTCGGTCCAGGGGCTAATAACGTCACCGCTCGTAACATGAGCCTCATTAAAAAAAAAACTCACCTGTCCATGACCCCTCAATGTCTTCACCACTTCCCCATTCTTGGCGGGTTGTGGTCCTTATAGTCCCAGGAAGTCGCTTGCGGAGACCAGAAGTGGGTGGGAATGGGACAGTGGAGCAGGCACAGCACAACTGTGGACTTTTCATATATTTTTTTTTTATTGGACATACATTAGGAGAATTGGGGTTGTTAGCTCCTAAGGTGGAACCACCGTTAATGAGTAACGGCTGCTGCAAACATTAGTAACATCTGAAGTTTTTTTTAAAGTAATTTTCATAGTACCGTAATTTAAAAAAAATATCAGTGAATTCAAACTTTGCATCTTGGGTGGTTTTTGAAGACTTTGAAGGAACAGGAAGTGTTGGTGATGTGAAGATCACAGGTTACCACAGCCATGGCATAACTTTAAAGAGGTATTCTAATCTTATTCCCATCTTTGAATGATATTCAGAGGATAAGTCTCAAACGTATGTGTATGGCCGACTTTAGTTTAGATTAAAAAACCTCTTTTACTGTACGGACCCAATCAGGACCATAATAATGCAGGCAGTGCGCCCGCAGCTCTGTATATTTCCATTCATCTTGCCTCAGAAAGGCATAGAGGATTAGGTGAATTATACTGGTGCCCGCGTGTAGTACCCCCAGCAACCACTCCTCCGTTAGCTTTCACTGCTAGGCTTGCCTTTGATTGATGAAAGCTAATTAAGGCTTGATTGCCCTTTCTTAGTTAATAACCCTCCATTTTCTTCATTATTAGTTATTTGCTCTGGCATTGCTCATGCTGCTAGCCTTATGCACATCATTAACACTTACAATACCGCCGTTAGTAGTGGAAACTGGATTTTTGGACATCCTTTTTGCCTGTTTTATGGTTTTCTTTTTACCTCCTACCTATTACTCTGATTAGTCTGCACCCCCCCATACTGCTTTCTCATTTTTTCCCATTCAGTAGCGCACTATATCTGATTTCCCTCTATACTTTACAGCTGTAATTTGTTTGGCCCCCCCATTGGAAGCCTCATTATGATTCTTATTTGTTATTCGGTATGGTTTTTTTTATTATTTTTTTCGCCACAAGGTCACTTTTATTGATTTTGTGTTTTGTTATAGCTTATTTAATGTGATTTTTGAGATGTGGCCATTTCTTTAATGGATCATTAACTACTTTATAATGAAAAGGATCGGCCTTTTAATACTCCCTTATATTAAATGCATTGATTTCCTGTCTCCAGGCGCTATATTTTTCTGATTTTATTTAGAAATCTTCCTCATGTGCACATGACCTTGGATTCAGTTATTCTTAATATAGATTGACCATATTTGAGTGGCTGTTTATACATTCATTTTGTTTGTCATTAGCGTTGGATTGTATTGATCTTTCCGTTGTTTTTTGCTGTCCATGTCAGATCATCTTTGCGATTTTGATTTGGTAAATTCAGCGTTTCGCAGATCCCTGTTACTTCGTTCTCATAATAACCGTGGACCAGCTCTGTTATTTTTGTACACATGGGAGATCATGTATTAAACGGGAACTGGAAAATGGAATTACTTACTGAGATTATTAATTCATTAATGATTTTCTGGTCGTGCTGTCTGTTAACCCATTGGCGACTATCAGGTATTGGGTGGTTTTTTTTGTTTTTATTTTTCTTCTCCTGTTTTATGTTATTATTTATATATTTTTTTACTATGCATTTTACCTTTGCAAGTGAAAACCGCCACCAGTGGTGATATTATTCATGGGCAGAGCTGATCTTTGTCTGCCAATACCTGGCAGCTTTGCCATTGAGAAGGCACCTGGAGATCCCATGAAATTGTGAGGTATGTTGGATAGAAAGCCGCCCGACCTCTTATTACTAAGACATCTGTCGGACACACACAGTACTGAAAAGGCTCATAATAGTGCGTTACCAACGAGTAAACGCTAAATTTAAACCAATTTATCAAACACCCCTTCACATGGGTGAATGATCATTTGTCCACCTCCTGTAGCCAGCGGGCAATTTATAGGGATCCCATGGTTCATTTCCAAAAATCGCATGCTGTGTCAGCCCGTGTATAGGAGCATTATGTACGACAGTTGTCAGGGCAACCCTCCGACAACCCAGCGAGTATTGTGCTGAGGTCCATTAATTGGAATAGGACAAATGCACGATACTAGCTGGGTGCCTGATATCAGATCACACCAGAGAGTAAGAACGGACAACCCCTTTAGTATGCAGAAGGGGCGGAGAGCAGTGACTGTAGCACTGGCTGCACTCGCCGCTCCCTGGTCGGTACTGTGTCCTGACTGTACAGCATCAGGACATGTACATAAGTGTGCACTAGGACTTGACGCTGTGCGACATCAAGTCACAGTGCAGCGTGGCGCTGGAAGAAGACCAGGGAGTGGTGAGTGCAGGAAGAGCGCATGGTCTGGAGCAGGAGAGGTGAGTTCATTTATTTATTTTATGTCTAAATTGATGAGCATTGGGGAGTCTGATCAGAGGTCTGATACAGATTGGTAGTCTGATGGGGGGGGGGGGTCTGATCAGAGGTCTGATGAAGATTGGGAGTCCAATGAAGATTGGTGGTCTGATCTGAGGTCTAATAAAGATTAGGGGTCTGATTTGGGGGTCTAATGAAGATTGGTAGTCTGATCTGAGGTCTGATGAAAAAAAAAACATTTCTGATTTTCCACCTCTAAAACCTAGGTGTGTCTTATTGCCAAGCACATCTTATAAAGCGAAAAATACAGCACTTCCTGGCAATTGGATACAAAATACCTAGAAGCTTAATTTGTAATATTGTCTAAAAAATTGTCATTACCCAGCGACGTTTCCTAAATCTAATGTTTCTTTTGCAGGTATAAATGTGAGTTTTGTGATTACATGTGTGAAGACCGAAAGCAGCTCCTGAATCACCAGCTCACTCATATGAATGACAAGCCCTTTAAATGCAATCAGTGCACATACCATACTTTCCGGCAGGACTTCCTGCTCACTCACCAGGCAACCAAACATGCAGGTAAGCAGAGCAGTCTGTGTTAGAGACTATTCCATAGGATGAACGTATCATGAAAGGTGATGGTTTTCATTCATGTTCCCATAGCCGGAAAGCCTTTTGCCTGTGAGTATTGCCACTTCACCACAAAGCACAAGAAGAACCTGCGTCTGCACGTTAAATGTCGACATACACTACTGTACCAAGAGTGGCTGCAGCGGCACCCAGAAGAAGCGCCGTGCCGACGGCGGCCCTTTTTTTCTCCTCAACAGATTGAACAGCTCAAACAGCAGCATGAGCAACCAGCAGCCCATGCAGCCCATACAGATGAAGCAGAAGTCAATAAACTGCAGGTTATTATTCAATGTTTGTGTCTACATGACCTGGTGACGGGGGACAATATGATCTCCAAATGTGCAGCCTCACATCCAGAAAAAACTTCTGTGGCATCTACATTTACTTGGTCCATTTTGACCATATTGAGTGCCCAGAGCAGGGTGTGATTGAACGCTTAATGTAATTTTATGTGTTTGATGCTTGGCATCACTACGTTACAGTATTATGGCACTTAAACCAATCACATGTTTGAGAAAAGTGGTGTAAATGCAGATATAATAATAGCCTAATAACGCCAACAAATTCTGTAGCGCTGTACAATCATTGGCTACATATACAGCCGTCAGATACTACAGAATAACAAACTAATCAGCAATATAAAGAATAGGAGTGATGGTTAATCAAAAGCTGTGCTAGATTCTTTTCAGGCTGACAGCTCAGGGGGCATGTCCTTTCTCAGAGGGTGTGTCTTTTAGGGTCCATTCACACGTCCGTGTGTTTTGCGGATCCATGGATCCGCAAAACACGGTCACCGGTAATGTGCGTTCCGCAAGAATAGGACATGTTCTATTTTTTGGGGGAACAGAATTGCGGACCCGGAAGTGCGGATTCGCAATTCCGGATCCGGGCAGCACGATGGAAATGAATGGGTCCGCAATTCTGTTCCGCAAAATGCGTAACGAAATTGGGGGCGTGTGAATGGACCCTTGTGCTGCAGCTTTTTCCATGTAACTGTCACAGCTTATAACAGTAGATTTGGCTGGTGACATTTGAAGGATGGAACTGAGCATGTGGGGGGGGGGAAGATACTGTTGAATAAAGGAATCCGGTTCTGAGGAATATTGAAGAAGGGTTAGATTAAAGAGAAGAGTTAGATTATGAAGTGTATGATAGGCCTGTCAAAAATGTGTTTTTAGAGCACACATAAAGGGGATTTGTCACCAGGACCTCCACTGTTAAACCAAGTAAGGCTAGCTTAGCTATCTTTCACCTGGCAAGCTGATGCTTCATTCTGGAGAAAAGGTGCTTTTAATACATATGCAAATGAGTAGTTAAGTGCAATGAGGGAGGGCCCAAGTCACTGAGTGAGTGCATTCTTGTTCCTCCTGTTTCTTCTGCCGGCCTCTCCATCTCCTTTCCGATTGACAGAGCCAGGTTCCTACATAGTCATCTCGCCTGGCTTTGTCAGTCAAGAAGTAGAGGGAAGGCATAGGAGAGGAATCGGTAGTGGGCCGACCCTTGTTGCACTTAACTGCTCATTTGCATATGGATTAAAAGTACTTTTTTTCTACAGTGGATTTCTAAGTGAAAAGTACCATTGCTTTCAGCTGAGCTAGCCCTACAAGGCACTATGCCTTATCAGTGAATTTATTATTGAAAGATTGCCTTTAAAGCTGTGAATGTTGGGAATGAATCCTATTGTCTGGGGTAGCACATCCCAGAGAACTGCCACCGCAGCCAGAGAGGCGTTTTAGAGATGCAAGTGGGAAGTTCGGATTATGAAGGTTGTTGGTGGAAAGTCATTTGGCAGAAGGAAGAGCGCTTGTAGGGTGGTAGATGGAGATGTAGAGGGTGCAGCACTGCGGGAAGCTTTGTGGGTGAGAGATGAGTTTGAATTGTAATCTATGGTGGATGGTCAACCAGTGCCGTGGCCGGCAGAGGGCAGAAGCCTTAGTGTAGCAGTGGGGCAGAAAGATGAGCAGCATTCAGGATGGAAAGATCTGCATGGTGAAGGGGAGAAGCTTGAATGAGACCAGGTTTTGCACTGCTCCATTGAATCTATTAGTCAGTGTGTGTGTATTTGTCAATTTTGTTCAGTTGTCACTTCAAAAAGTCCATAGAACCAAATCTCCCCCATAAGGTTGATGCCTGTTAGGGGCCCTTTGAAGAAGAAAAGTTAACAGTATTGGGCAGTTATTGTTGCAGTGTAAATCTGGTAATGCAAAGAGATTTGATGGGGATAAAAGTCATGGTAGGACATCAAAAAGTAGTTTTCCTAATTGGGTATTTTCATATTGTCATAAAGAATCCTCCCAGAGAGCTTACCTATCATATGCTTCACCAACCCACCCAAGAAGGAGGGCAGACGCAGAACACACTAGAAGGTGCCACTATCATATATGAGCAAGGTGAGACGTATGTATTGTTTGTTTTCTTGCTGCATTGGTTAAAAATTAAAAGAATGGAGATGAGGCAGAAATCAAATCATTAATTGTTATTTTTTTTCTTGTAGGCGGAGAAGGTGATGAACTTGCAACTCAGGCAGCTCTAGATCTGCTTCTGAACATGAGCGCCCAAAGAGATGGTCCAGGAGGAGCATTACAAGTATGTTAACATACAGAGAAGGGGCAGCATTTTGGATGTAGTCCTCACATATAAGAAGGCTGGATAGTATAAGTAGTGTGACAGTTTTTATGAGGTCCTCTGTCTTATTTCTGTAGGTGGCTGTAGTAAAATCTGCACCGTGCATTGATGGTCAAGAATCTGAAACTTCATCTCAGGAGCCACACATGGCTCAGGTTCTTACTTTGCATATGGATGAGAGACAAGTGACAGAAGTGCAAGAGGCTGCTTATGAAGAGACTGGCATGCCTGAGGCAGGCTACGAGGGTACAGTACAGCAGATCACCATCAATACAGCCTTCACCACTGCAGAATACAGCCTTATAAATGCAGACAACATGCAGGCCCCATTGTGCAGGTATGCCAGAGGTTGAAGATGTGTCCTGTGGGAATATATTATGATATGAATGTAGGTGATGGTAACACACATTCTTCTTGGATTTTAGTGAAAATGATGTGCCTCCTAGATCTCCTCATACACTGTTGGCAGAGAGTGGGAAAGACAAGAACACTGTACAGATGCTAAACAAGGCACAACATCCACAAGTGAGACTCGATACTAAATCATTAAAGTACCATATTTTTTGTTTTATAAGACGCACAAAAGACATTAAAGGGGTTATCCCATCTTAGACAATCGCTAGGATATGTCCCCATTGTCTGATGGGTGCGGGTCCCACCTCTGGGAACCGCACCTACAAGGAGAAAGGAGCAGAGAAGCTTGAGGAGGGTGCACTGCGCATGCGCAGCCGCCCTCCATTCATTTCTATGGAACCGCCAGCGCTTGGCTACTTCCATCGGCCCCATAAAAATGAATGGGAGCGGTGGCCGCGCATGCGCGGTGCGCTCCCATTCACATCAGTGGGAGAGGCGGGGAGCTGCGCCTGGTGGTGGATGGACCCCGGGAAACCCAGGGTCCTCCAGCCACAACTCTCCCCGGCTCCGTTCTCCTTGTAGATGCGGGTTACAGAGGTGGGACTTGCACCGATCAGACAATGGGGGCATATCCTAGCAATATGCCCCCATTGTCTAAGATGGGATAACCCCTTGAAGACGCAACTAGGTTTTAGAGGAGGAAAATAAGAAAAAAAAATATAACATTTTTTATCAAGCCCCCAATCTTCAGACCCCAAAATCTGACCCCAACCTTCATCAGACGTCAGATCAAACCCTGAATCTTCATGAGACCTCAGGTCAGACCCCCCCTCCTCCCTCAATCTTCATGAGACCTCAGGTCAGACCCCCCCCCCCATCTTCATCAGACCAAAAATAAATAAAACAACTTCCCTTTCCTACTTCAGACGGTGCTGCTTCTTGGGAGATCCCGTGCACTCCTCCTGCAGCACTGCACTGAGACCTGATGTCGGACTGCACTACGTCCTGGCGCTGTATACAGTCAGGACGCAGTGCCTGAAGAAAAGCAGGGAGCAGTGAGTTATACCAGTGCTAGCAGTGCTACATTCACTGCGTTCCAGTCTTACAGTACTAATGAATGCTTTATAGTGGAAGCGCTCATTAGTATTAGCCCTATAGGATGCACTGACGCTCTCCCCCTACTTTTAGGGAAAAAAGTGCATCTTATAAAATGAAAAATATGGTACATCTTTTTTCAGTTATATTTCTCGTTATAAACATGTCTTTTTGATTAGGTTGCCTCCAGTCAGCCGATGCCTACCACAAAAAAATTTTCCTGTAAAATTTGTAATTCATCCTTCTGGGTCGTGCAGAAATGGAGAGCCACAAAAGAGCTCACGTTGAAGGCGGCAATGGATTTAAATGTCCAGACTGTGGGAATTTCTTTTCTGAAACATGGGCTGACGTCAGGGTAAGACATTCGGACCGTACTCCCCCCTCGTCCTGTCCTTTCTTCTTGTTCCATTTATATTTTCAGCTGGAAATTTGCTGACTTTCTTGGATTTGTTGGACTTCCTGCTAGGATCACATGACACTTCACTCTGATCTCCGGCCTCACCGCTGCAATCAATGCAGTTTTGCCTCCAGGAATAAGAAAGATCTAAGCAGACATGCAATGACACACACCAACCACAGGCCGCACTCATGTCACTTGTGTGGACAGAGGTAGGAATGGGAGCTTTGTCACATCCTCTCCTTGTAGTGTTTGTTTATGCACATTCCTTTCCCCCTTTTCCGCTCTATCCTCGTGTCACCGATGATGTGTGATTCCCGGTAAAGTTATGTCTTACAAGGGAGCCCTGTTGTTCATGTAATATACACCTGTTTGAATAAAGCTGGGGCATTCAATGTTTCCGATTTCTTTCAGATTTAATCGGAAAGGTCACCTAAAATTCCACATCGAAAGGCTTCACACTGGAGCAACCATAGAGCAGTCCCAGCGAACAGGTGAGTGTAAGGACAGAATCAAACCTTCGTAATGGACTTTTCTCACAAGGGATTTAAAGGGCAGGGAAGCAAGATTTTTGTTACAGAATTGGAGCCACTCTTGTCTGTGGGCTGTCACTGATATTACAGCTCATCCACATTCAAGTTAGTAGGACTGACCTACAAAACTAGACACAGCCATGGTCAAAGAAGAAATTAGACCCATTCTTCGAATCCTGGACATCTGTATAATGCACAATTAAGCAGCCTCTTAAAGTGGTTGTCCAGGTTCAGGCCTGAATCCAGACCCAACCCGATCTGCACTCCTTCACCATAAATGAATGGAGCATCTGAGCTTTTCACTTTCCGATTCTCCACCTTGCCCTGCCCTGAATCGTACAGGGCAAGAGAATTTTCTTGAGATCCGATAACATACCGGGCTCTGCCTGGGTAAGCTAGGCAGAGGCTTCCGCCTAGCAGTGAGCCCTGTGTCGTCATCGGCACTAATGGGCGGTCTTTAGCGCTGCCCTAGCTTGTTTTACAGGCTAGGGCAGCGCTGAAGACCATCCATCCTCTGCCTAGCAATGTCCAAAAGTAAAGAAACAGCAGGGCAAGGGGGAGCATAAGAGCATAAAAAGCTCAGTTGCTCCACTCATTTAATGAAAAAAATATTGGTATTGAAAGATTCAGATAGTTCGAGCTTTGTCACTTTTTCTGCAGAACTCACATCTGTCCCAGGCCTGGATGAGGAGCACATATTCCTGGCTCAGGAGGAAACTGTGAGCAACCAGGTTAGAGTATGCATAATGCTTTCATGTGTTTTCCTGGTTGTTTTCCTTGATACCAAGTCTTAAAATCATTATTATTTTTTTTTCTTAAGGAGGATACAGCTTACATTCAAGAAATTACAACTGCAGATGGACAGACCCTACAGCAACTGGTAACAGCGGATAATCAGGTAATTTCTTAACTTAGGTTTACTACAATATGGACGGTTTGAGATGACACTATGCTGCTGTGGAGCAGATCAGAATACTACTCGTCTGGATGTCTTATCCAGCACCTCTAGCAAACCACTGCTAGTTATACATTCAGATGGATGATAGTAATACAAGGGCATCAAGTTCTCCCAGTGGGGTGACTATAATTCATAGGGCCCCATAGCAAAATAAGGTGGGGCCTCATCGCTTAGTGCAGTGATGGCGAGCCTTTTACAGACTGAGTGCCAAAGTGTAACCGAAAACCCACATAATTATCGGCAATTTAACCTGAATACTAGTGCAGTATATCCTTCATGTACGTTAACATTTAGCTATAATAGCCTGCCTACATTAAATGTGCCGTTCATAGTGCGCCCTGCACTGATGAATGGCGGGAAAAGGCATATTGGTACGCCTTATACTTTTTCCAGGGCGTGGGTGCCCACAGAGAGGGCTCTGAGGGCCACCTCTGGCACCCGTGCCATAGGTTCACCACCACTGACCTAGTGTAACAAAATTAAAACAGCAGCATAAGTAGCAAAAAATAAAGGTATGCATGACCGCTCAAATATCGGAAAACCCACATTATAGCAAAAAGCCACCATATTGTTATTGGCCCCAAAAGGTACAATGTACTTTCATCTGATAGGGCCCTCCAAACCTCTAGGCCTCCTAGTAAATGCTATGGCTATAATTACAACCATGATTTTCTCACAATGAAAGCTGCACTTAGAGTTCATTCTGGGTCATAAATGAGGATTTCAAGCAGGGGACCCTGTCTGTGATATCCATATGTCCATACCACCTTCATAATCGGTCACAAACAGGGCCGGCCAATTGCTGTTAAGATAAAATGCTGAAGATGTAGAGCAGATTTGGGCCTCCCTTCCTTCCTCAGTGTACAGTACGGAGCTTTAGCATAAAAAATGAAGGGAATGCAATGAATACACAATTAAATATCCTATGATGTCAGAGTTTTCCATTGATCTGTATTTAACGTCATGAGGTCATCTCACAGACTTTGCTGCCGTTATTCCTCTCTGTAGGTACAATACATCATTTCTCAAGATGGAGTCCCGCACTTGATTCCCCAGGAATATGTTGTGCTCCCTGAAGGTCACCATATTCAGGTAAGTTTTGAAGCTGCTTAACATCTTGTGTTTTTTTTAATCACGGTATTATTGTGAATAATACCAGTGATATTTAGTGTGACAACAAAGCCCTGCATTGGTGGTGAATCCACCACAGTTATGTAGAGGCACCGGCCTTCACACAACTGCGGCAGATCCTCCGCCACTTCTAAATGTAACACAGCTGCCTAGCTGTCTAACGTTTAGACCATTTTCTACGCTTAAATGGTAAATGAGGAGGGCCAGCCGGTTCCTCCCCTTCCCCGCCCACTTTTTTAGTCCTGGCGTGAGCGGGGAAAAGGACCCAAAGGACCTTTGCACCGCAATCTGCGCCAGAAATACGCCTAATATAGGCGTATTTCTGTTTACTAAATGACCCGATGGTGTTTTCCATCCAACACTGCTTATTCAAGTAATTATCTACTTTTGACTACAGGGAATCTGTCGCTCATTTTATGGTGTCCTCTCTGAGGCAGCATATACTGGTGACACATACCCTTAGCAAATTGCTGGGTCACTTACTTTAATTGGCCTAATCATTATGCTAAAACCTGTATTGAGCAGCGAGCCGAGCACTGGAGTCCGCTCCATACACTGCAAGTGCTGGAGTCCCCTCATTCATGAGCTTTCCTCTCTTCCTGCCACTGACGGACAGCCCCCTTCCTATAACAATCAGTGGTGGGGGTCAGGGAACTCTTCAATATGAGGACTCCCTGGCCATGCTCTGTATTGTCTAGCACTCCGCTGGCTCGGCAGCTGTTCAATACAGATTTTAGCAAAACAACTGGGTGAATTCAAGGAAGTGACAAAGCATTGTGCTTATGGGATCTGTCGTCAGTTTATGCCTCCCTCAGAGCAGCAGAACCCTACTGAGAGATTTCCTTTAAAAAGACTGCTTTTACATTGTTTTTCAAAAATAAAATAAAAATTACAGTGCCACCGCAGGGTGTGTTTGGTATTGCAGCTCAGCTACATTCAGGTAAATGTAGCTGAGCTGTCATTTCAGATGAAGTCCATATGGTGCTGTTTCTGGGGGGGGCAAAAAAATAGCTTTCTCTAATCTCAAAAACTCCCTTAAGGAGGACCTTTCACCACTCCTGACATTCCTGTTTTAATAGCTCCATGCATCCCCATGTAATAACAATTCTGGAGCCTCTATTCTTATGTCTGTATGATGTGCTATTTCTCTGTTATTTATACTAGAAGGTATGAATGAATTGCTATTGGCCTTCAGTAAGGGGTACAGAGGGGAAGTAACCAGTTAGGGGTGTGTACCTGCACAGACTCACTCTATCCAATCAGTGCTGCCATTTTCAGACTGTGCAGGTACACGCCCCCAACTGGTTACCTCCCCTCTGTACTCTTACTGATGGCTAATCGCAATTTATTCAGAACTTCTAGTAGAAAAACTAGAGGAATGGCACATCATACAGACATAGGAATAGAGGCTCCAGAATTGTTATTACATGGGGAATGCATAGAGCTATTAAAATAGGCCTGTCAGGAGTGGTGCAAGGTCCTCTAAGTATCCTGTGTCATAGTTCTATACCAAAGCACAGGTTATACCTAAATGCATACCTTTTCACCAGGTTAGTCCTGACTATTAGGCTACTTTCACACTAGAGGCTGTTCTAGCAGAGGAACAGCTTGCCGGAGTTTATCGTATCTGGCATAGATGGATCCTGCCTTTGCCCTCTGGAGCCCTTTGACTATAATGGGACCCGGCAGAGATCCGGCCTGTTTCTGTCATTAGTGCCAGGATTCCACCACACGTAAACACCAGTTTTTGTTTGGCTGAATCCCAGCACTAATGCCAGAAACAGGCCGGATCCCTGCTGGGTCCTGTTATAGTCATTAACCACTTCAACCCCGCTAGCTGAAACCCCCTTAAAGGGAACCTGTCACCGGGATTTTGTGTATAGAGCTGAGGACATGGGTTGCTAGATGGCCGTTAGCACGTCCGCAATACCCAGTCCCCATAGCTCTGTGTGCTTTTATTGTGTCAAAAAATCGATTTGATACATATGCAAATTACGCTGAGATGAGTCCTGTACGTGACATGAGTCAGGGACAGGACTCATCTCAGGTTAATTTGCATATGTATCAAATCAGTTTTTTGACACAATAAAAGCACACAGAGCTATGGGGACTGGGTATTGCGGATGTGCTAGCAGCCATCTAGCATCCCATGTCCTCAGCTCTATACCCAAAATCCCGGTGAAACTAGCCTTTCAGTATTGTTCCAGTTCATCCCTTGATATGGTTACTGCCTTCTACTTTTTCCCAATATGGCTTGTTCACACACTGCGTTTTGCAATGTCCATTTGCTGTATGTGCTGGGAACGGGCCCCTGCCATGAATCTGAGACCAAGATCGCATCCTTTTGGCCTCTGTCCGGCTGGAATACCACATAGATCCTTTTTTATGCCGCATAGAACAGCTCAGTCCGCTGTGCTATTCCATACAGATGCATGCTGTAAATATATGTAACGCATGGTATATTGTTTTTTAACATGCAGGTCTTTGCATTATGGATGCCACTGTATATGCTGTGGCATCCATGACAGATGTACTGTATGGAAATGTCAGGAAATCTTTCGAACTTGCAATGGACATTGCAAAAGCAGCCTTATACTAAACTTTGCCATCCCGCTGGATCACCACCCTGTCGGTGGATTTAAAAAAAAAAATAATTTTTTCCCTAGATCCTTGGTACAAATAACGTTTTTAGCTGTCTATTTGCTGTGATCTTTTTCTAGGTTCAGGACGGGCAAATTACTCACATTCAGTATGAACCAGGAGGACCGTTCATTCAAGACCCCCAGGTGACTAAATGTCCTCTTGTGGTATCTCAGTATCTTTCCCATATACCGTCCTAGACCAGCGCTGTCCTACAAGACCTCCCATGTTATTAAAGTACTAATGGGTATTGTCTGGTTCATTGAGCCATATCTACTAATGAAGGTCACTGAGGGACAGGCAACAGGGCTCAGGGCAAAGTGTTAATTAATGATTGGATTTCTCTGCTCTGCAGATCCACTTTGTGCCCATGTCACCCACACAACAACTTCTGACTCAGGAACAACTTGAAGCTGCAGCCCACTCTGCTGTCACAGGTTAGCAGTGCTTGCAGTATGCCCAGACACGTATCACATATTACGCAGCCATAACCCGCTTTCTTGTCTCTCAGCCGTGGCAGATGCAGCAATGGCCCAGACGGTGTACACTTCAGAAACCGAGCCGGCCCTACAGCAGGAGATTCAGTACGACGTGATCACCCTGGCAGAATAGCGGCTCTGTGATTTATGTTGTTCGGTGATGTCATCAGCCCGCACACTTATTTATATTGTAGACCATATCAGACCCTGTGAAGTTGATGAATGAGCCCATTGTCCATGCCGTACTGAACATGGATCTTACAAAATAGTGCTTTGACATTCGGTGTCATTCATTCCTCGGCTTCCCTGAGCGTGCCAGCAGTTGTTAGCTTTGCTCTGTGCGTGTTCAGCACAGCCCTTGACAGTTGCTGAGGAAACGTCTTGCGCGGCCTCCGCTGCCCTGGGCTCGTTCATCGCTAAGATTTTCAGCAAAAGCATTTGTTTTCTTCAACACGAACACAGATCTGGTAATGAGCAATCATCTGGGCTGATCGAAATACATTTACACTACTCTTTCACCTCATCTGGTGCAGAGACTGGTGTCTGATCTGTGATTTTACTCCCTCTTCTCTTATCAGATTAAAGGGATTAGGGCAGATTTCGGTACTTAATCCCCCGAGTACAAGGATAATCGTGAAATCGGGTAATCCTCTTCCTCCCGTTTTCCTCTTCAATAAACACTTGTCCACGGCATCTGGCTACACATTAGCCATTGAAGCTGACCTCCAGCCATTGCAGATAACAAAACCCAGTTTGCGAGCAGCCCCTTATGTTTTCTCTCACACGTGGCCTTTGTGGCGGGAGGGGTGCGAGGAGACATTCTCTCCCGACGCCCTGCGCTGCAGCGTCTCTATTGATTTGTCAAGTGGCACTGTCCTCTATTTGGGAAAGGTGTGCCAAATGAGAATCTTCTTTCTGCACCTGATCCCTAATGGAAGTCAGCAGAGTTCTGTCAGAAGCATCCTTCGCCCTTCATCAGAGTCTGGACTACTTCTCCAAAAGCGGCCGCGCTCAGCCAGTCAGGAGGGAGCCCTTTCTTACTCTGTTGACTGTAAGCCAAGTGGTTTATGAACTACAATGAATAGAAATGCTGAAACGTCCAGGATTGTGCAAAGCTTTTGACCTGCACAGATTTGTTTTTCCGCTGGAATACAAGGACCTGGATATTTGTGGCTTAAAAAAAATGGAGAAAAATCTGTAAGAAAAGAATACAGTTCTCTCCACATTGCTGAACATGTTGCCTGATATCACTACCAGGGAATTCTACGGGTTTAAATACATTAGGAAAAACGATATAGGAAATGACATAAGTAAAAACTGAATGTTAAAAGGTGCTATCCAAGACTATTAAATTCCCCCAAACGCCTGGGCCCCTCACAATGAATATACTTGCCTCGCTCCCCACGCCGCTTCCGGTCCCCGCACCACTGCTGTTGCTTCTCCCTATGCATGGATGAAAACATCCGGTGTTGGGGGGGAGCAGCCAATGGCAGGTGGGGATGAGCCTCCCTAGCATTGTGGGTGACGCTAGGGAGGCTTGTCCCTGTCCCCGCCTGCCGTTGGCTGTTCCACCCTGACACCGGATGTTTTCATCCATGCATAGGGAGAAGTGGATGTGCGGGGACCAGGAGCGTCGTGGGAAGCGAGGTAAGTATATTAATTGTGAGGGGCCTGGGCATATGGGGGGAATTTAATAGTCTTGGATAACCCCTTTAAATCCAACCTGTCGGCTTGGAAATGCTGTGAAATCTATGGGCAGCCTATTATACAGCAGGAGGTGCTGAGCAGATTTACATATGGTTTGGTGGGAAAATAATTAGTAGAAGTTTTTATTTTTTTTGTTCAAATCTCTGCTTTTTCTATGCTTTGGAGTTCAGTGGGCGTTTGTATCAGTGATTGACAGTTTTCCCTGTATAGCTTTGCACACAGAGATAGATGTCAATCAGTAAGTAGCACATACAAAGAGCATAGATCTAAATGACTATAAAGGGGTTATCCCATGACTAATGTAAAAAAAATGAGGCACCATATAGGACATGGCAATCTCTGACAAATCTAGAACCAGCCCTGTACCTCACATGGATCCAGAAATCTCCCCAGTCATTGCTCTGCTAGATTTATATCAAGCTGACAGCTCAAGGGGAGTGTCTTTTCTGCTGCAGCTCAGGGGGCGTGTCCATGCTCTCTCTATCACAGCTCAGGGGGCGTGTCCATGCTCTCTCTATCACAGCTCAGGGGGCGTGTCCATGCTCTCTCTATCACAGCTCAGGGGGCGTGCCCATGCTCTCCCTATCACAGCTCTGGAGGCAGTTGAAGGATGAAACTGAGCATGTGCGGCCATCTCAGTGAGCAGGACAAAGAAATAAGAAAAAAACAGCAGTTGGCGCTATACAGATACATTTTATTGAATAACTCAGTGGCTATGCAAAATTTTTAATTAAATGCAATTACAAAAGTATTTAGATCCAGGTGCTGGTTTAAAAACTGTAGAATATATTTAATGTGACAAACCCTTTAAATGCAAGTTATACTGAAATGTTTCCCGCTAAGCTATATGTCAGTTTGCTCAGCTCTGTAACATGTTTCCTGCAAATCAGATTGCGTATTCAGTGTGACAAGGCTCCCTTTTAACTCTTTCACCACCAGGAAATTTTTCACACTTTTCCAAACACGAATAAAACCTCATTTATAAAATGCATCATATTACTCCACCATGTATTTTCCAAAAATAGACACCTGCAAGCTTGTGAAAGATGCCACCCTGCACCCACCGATGGGCGCCATGATTGCAGTTTTGTGATAATTGCATAAAAATGAATCAAACAAGCAGAGCCTGCGATGCACCAGCCCTCAAGTTAATAGTCCAAGACGTGCAGAGTTCATGCATCTTACTGGTGCTTATTTCTACAAATCAGTACAACTAAATAGAAATAGACTAAATAGGGCCCCCCCCCCCCCCCCCCCCCCCAAGACCAGGAAGTAAAACTTTCTATGTTGTGCCCTGAGTATTGCACCTAGAACACAGAGCCTGGTATCCTCTGAAAACTGTGATCCTGGGATTTAGCAGGATACGAGATATATTTGCAATAACAGGGTTATAGGAACACTAAACCTAAAAATGAAAGGGGGTTATACAGGAGTAGAAAAGCATTGCTACTTTTTTCAAAAACCGCAGCACACCAGCAATATTACCCACAACCTGCAGACAGATGTAGCACTGATTTTGGAAGGAATCAGCCATGTTTTTTCAATCCTGTAAAACCCCTTTAATAATGAAGGACACTTGTCCACAGGATATGTTGGTGTGCACCTTCTTGCAGAACAGAGATGAGTGCAATCAAGGGGTGTCAATTACCATTTCTTGTTTCCTGTTGCAGAAAATTCTCCCCGGCCAGTTTTTCGAGTCTTCGTAGATAGGCGTAGAAAATGATAGATGATACAGGCCCATGCCGAGCCCCCCTCCCCCCCCCCTTTTTTTTTAAGATCTGCAGTGAGCTGGGTAAAGTCAGATTGTGGCACAAATAACCTTTGTACCGCAATCAGCAACAGGTCTATGCCAGAAAACTGGCATTTATCACTTAGTAAATGACCCTCTTTATTTATTAAAACCAGAATAACCCGTTCATTTCTTGATAGAAAGTGTTGCCAGAAATAAATGGCTGTGGAAGTAAATGGGCTTAAAAACATGGCTGGATTCTACTGGGAATAGCCATGCCCTTGCCCATGGGCTGCGGCTGGTATTGCAGCATTGCCCTATTCACGTCAATAGAGCTGATCTGCAGTTTCAGATTTCTAGATTCAAGCAACCATTCTTGCTAACGTATCTGATATTTTAACTGTGTAAGGTGACTGAAAAGTTGTTGACTAAAGGTGGCTTTAGATGCACCAATAATCATCCAGCGAACGGTCGTTCCTGATCATCTGGCCGTCTAAATGAGCCGTGAAACGCTCGTTCATCGGTTGATCCTTTCATGCAGGCGCCACCGGTCATGGCTTCTGGGCAGCAGATCGTGTGGCGTAAACTGCCATCTGCTGCGATTTCCCCCGTCCTCGTACAGTGAAGGAGATCGCTACATATAAATGCTGACTGTCAGGAAGGAACACTTCCTTCCCGACAATCAGCCGCTCAGTTGGCCCATCTAAATCCACATTAACACATGGATAATGATGTGTCCTTTCTCCATTCTACAGCCATTGTGTGCATTTAAAGTCCATTCTAAATCACAGTACCACCTCCACTTCAAAAACTCAGCTCATACCAAGCGGCATATATTCCCATATACTAACTGCCACATAACTAATGTGCTCACAGTATACGTATTATCTACCTCATATTCATGTATATTCTGCTGTTATTGCAATTACGAAATAATACAGAAGTACTTTGTACAAAGGAAAAGTAAAACATCACAGGACTCGTGCACATGACCATAGTTTTGGTTCGCAAAAAATGCTGATTGAATGCGCAACCAGTCACTTCATGCGGCCCCGAAAAAAAATAAAAAATAAATAGAACATGTCCTTTTCTTGTCCATTTTGCAGACAAGAGTAGACAGTTCTAATAGAGGGTGGGACGTACTGTTCTGCAAAATGCAGAACACACTCGATGCCTAAGGCTGTGTTCACATCAGGTTTTTGTGACGTTTAAGGTATACACATGATGTATCCCTTAAACATGCCTCTGACGAATGTCCTACAGTGGCATCCGTCACCATAGAATTCTATTATAAGACAAAGTATACGTTAAGGTATACGTTTTTTTGCTAGACTTTTTTCCCCCCAAAAAACATAGGACAAAAACCGGATGTGAACAGTTCCTAACAAATACCACCAATAACGATATACTCCATAGTGACAGCCCTGAAAATGATGGAAAATTCTGACCTGTTAATTCCGTTACACCATTGGAAAATTATGATCTACAGAGTGACTTTATCTTCCTAGAAAGATGAAAAAACCTGCTAAAAAGGTTCCTTCATGGACATGGCATAACTCTAACCATAGGCTTCTTTGGGGCTGTACTGATTTCATACAGTTTCTGATTCTGTACAGATCTGATATGAAAAGAAAAAGTGATCAGATGCCATATTAAGGCCTCATACACACGACCATGGTTTTGGTTCTCATCTGATACAGATTTTTCGAGGATCGTTCCTCAGTACCGCAAAAATTTGAACACGTCCTATTCTTAAAGAATAGGCAGCTCTTACAGAGGGCAGGAGGTAGCGATCTGCAAAATGTCGAACGCAAACGGCTGACATCCATGTTTTGCCAATCCACAATTTGCAAACCGCAAAAACGGCTATGGTCTGTAGGAAGGCGCAAGAGACCGTCGTTGACGGAAGGTATGTGTCACTGAGTTTCCTGGCCTCGGTAGAGTAACAGCCAGTTTTCATGTGTCAGCAGCAGTTGCTGTTTGACACCTTGCTATTTTGTATAGCTGTAATAGCTGATCCGGGACGGCTCTTACTGGGAGTAGTCAAAGTGCTGGGTGGGTGACTACTCCCCACGTTCCATGCCAGGTCTTGACTGCCTATATAAAAAACCCAGCCAGCAGTGTCAGCTTGTGGTAATTACCTCTCTCTCTGACAGAGGAGCTCTGGCAATCGCTGGATTGGGATCTGAGCTGTGTGCTAGACTGGAGGCCTGAATTTGGGCAGTCTGCTCTGTCCTGAGTAATGCCGATCGAGTGTGAACTAACACCTAGGATAACAGGTGACTCTTGCTTTATGAACTGTCTAGGTATGAACAAACACCAACACTGCAAATGGACTGTTACACTGTTTTGTTGCCATAAGTGTGAATAAAACACTGACGTTTTTGCGTTACAAACTAGTCTTTGCCTCTATACTGCGTCCGCTTGTCCGGTCTACCAGAGCGAATCCCCACAGGTCGTATGCGTGAAGCCTAAGGCGGTATTCTTCCTTAGGGCTCATGCACACAACAGTATTTTGCGTTTCAGTATACTGGCCATTTAATTAGTTCAGTATGCGGTACATATACTGAACCATTCATTTCAATGGTTCAACAAAAAAAAACTGAAGTGTCTCCGTGTGCATTCCGTTTCAGTATTTCCGTACCGTGAAAAGATAGAACATGTCCTATTCTTGTCCGCAAATCACGGTCCGTGGCTCCATTCAAGTCAATGGGTCCACAAAAAAAATGGAACACATACGGAAATGCATCCGTATGTCATCCGTATCAGTTTCGTTTTTGCTGAACCATCTATTGGAAATGTTATGCCCAGCCCAATTTTTTTAATGTAATTAATGTATACTGTACATGGCATACGGAAAAACGGAAAGGAAACAAAAAATATAACAACGGATCCGTAAAAAACGGACAGCAAAACACTGAAAAAGCCATACTGTCGTGTGCATGAGCCCTTAGTCCTTAGATGCAGTATTTCTATAGGAGAGTATGAACTCACATGCTGTGAAATTGCTTTGTTTTTTCCTGCGGAAATTTGCAGTACAAACCTTATGCCCATGTAGCGGAATTTATGGGAATGTTGTCATCAGACAATGACCTATTGTTTAAATTATGTTTGTATGTTAAACATATTTTTTAATAATTTTTGGTGGTGTTATTTAGAATTTTCCATGTCTAAATATATATACAATTCAGCAATTTTTGCACTGGCCACTAAGCCTAATAGGCTCCACTTCTCGGTCGGTACACATTACTGCCGTTATCTGCTTATCACATGCAGGATTAGAATACCAGATATCACCTCTGTGTATAGATAACACAGGATCCACCATTCACAATAGGTCATGGTCACAGCTCTGCATGGTTCACAGAGTATGGCTAGAAAAATCTCCCATAGAAGTCAATGAGTCAGTTCCTCTCCATTGTATCTATGGTCCATGGTGGCTGCTGTAAAGCGTATGTCTAAATGCTGTTAAGAACAGCTCAGGCAAGATGTCTGCCTCCATAATCATGTTAAGGAAATGGAATAAAAATTTAAAAAAATAATCTACAATCATAAAATAAAAACAGATTGAGAAAAAGGACGTGTATTGCTGTCTGGTTTTAAAGAGGAACTTTCATGGGTCCAGACATTATAAACAAAGTATCAGGGTATGTTGGGCATACAGCAGGGATCTAATAGCGCTTACTATTTTTTCTGGGTGCCGCTCGGTTCGCCCGCTGTGGCCCCCTTTTAATTCTCCCGCCCTGTATGCTAATTATCGCATCGGAACAGAGACTGCCCTGTTTCTCAATGGGCGTCTTTCTCCCTGGCTGTAGCGCAGTCCAGTCTCAGTGGAAAGCGTCACAGCCAGGGAGAAAAAAAAACTCTCCTACCTCCTAGTTGTGACGCTCTCAGCTGTGATTGGACAGCGCTACAGCCAGGGAGAAGGAGAAGCCCATTGAGAAACCCTGGCGTTTCCCCCTCACTGTACTGATGCAGGGCAGGAGAATACAACAGGGGCCACAGCGGGCGAACGGCGTGCCGCCCAGAAAAATAGTAAGCGCTATTAGATCCCCGCCATATGCCCTACATATCCTAATACTTTAGTTTATAAAGTCTGGACCCATGAAAGGTCCTCTTTAACTGACAAAAAAAAAAAAAAAAAATTGGTCACACATTCCCTTTAAGGGCGGGATGCGGCTTTTCTAATTCGCAGTATGTCAATTTTGTTGCAGGTTTTATCATTCATTTGCAATGCATAGGGTGAAATCCGCGACAAGCTGCTTGAAGTGTAATTTTATCATGGCCTTGGTGTACACAGTATTCACATGCATGCTTACGCATTGCATACATTCTGCTGTTTTTTTATTTTTATTGTATATGTGTATATTTGTATATTTTATGCGGCTACATGGGAAACAAGGACCCTTCCATTTGTGAAAAGCAAGATGGTCACATATTGAAGACCTAGAGAGCGTCCAAAACGTATGGCCTCTGTACAGTACAACCACAGTAAAATGATTCATGAAGTATGAAGCACTTGTCCAGTGTCTTTTTATATGGCTTTTGTATGGTGACTGCTGTGTGTGAAGGTATATATGCTTTTAATTGCGCATAAAAAAAAAAATCACTTGTGATTGTGAGAAGAGTATGTATAGTGGGGCAGATTTACTAATCCTTTCAAATATATAGACAGTAAACTTTGACCATGTTGTCTAATGATGAGCCTGATGTATCCCAGTGGCTAACACTATATGATAAATTTAGAATTTGTTAGAAAAGTTAGATGCTTTTGTTTAACTTCACGTCCCCTATTGGTTGGTTTGCTTTGCACTAAAGTTTGGCACAATTTTGGAGCATGTTGACGCATTTTGAGCCAGGTTCCTTACCGTTAAGCCATGCCCTTTTCTCTAAGCCACACACCCTTGTCTAGCGAGGCACAAAAAGTTCCGTTACCACGGACCATAATGCAAATGCCTCTAAATTGAAGTCTATGGGCTGCAAAATGGATCGGTCCTGTTTCCTTTATGCAGGAAAGGAGTCCCCTGTATAATGGAAACGGGATGGATTTGTTTTGCAGCCCATAGACTTCTATTATGACGGAATGCCTCTAAAGGCATTCCGTTATGCATTCCTTCATAGAATTGCGTTATGGTCCGTGGTAACTGAATCCATAACGCAATTCAGCTTATACCAGTAAACGAATTTCAAAATATGAAATTCGCTCATCTCTAATTATGATCATGAACACACTTTAATATGATCTTCAGCTGAATCTCTGTAGAAATGGAGTTCATGAGGAGACGAGAAGTACAGAGAGGATGGACAGGACAGACTGGGATAATGGAGACTGCATACAAGTGCTGCTGCTCATCACCCCCTCTCTGTCCTTCATGTCTCCTCATGAACTCCTTCCCCACAGAGATTTCACTTATAATATTATTAGACTGTATTCAGGATCATAGAGGAGGCTGAGGCAGCTATTGAGCTCAGTGTTCTGACGTAACGTTTCCTCCTGTGTGATTAGGACAGGTGTGTGTACTAATAGGACAGAGGGCAATTTATTTTCCCTGATTGCTCCCCAGACAAAACTAGCCATTTTAACTAATGAAAGGTATTTGGGAATATATTTACAATAAAGTAATACTGACAGTAAATATTTTAATTTTTTTCATTCCCAGAGAACCCCTTTAAAGGCTATGTACACCTTTGGGGGAATTTCATTATATATTTATATGGAGCTATTTTTACCCACGGTCTTTCTACAGTCTTGAGTTTTTCTAGTAGCAGGGTCTGAATTTTCACTCTGTTCCATCAGGCAGCTCAGCTGATGGACCTTATAAACATTCATTATAGCTCAATTCTTTGCTTACTGATATTATTGTGGCTTAAATAAATGTTTAGGACCTTTTAGTAATTTAGAGATAAGTGAAAGTAAAATTTATGATTCACACAGCTAGAAAAACAGTTAATCCTTTGTGACAGAATGGCTCAATATTTTTAATAAAGACCAAATGAAAAAAATATTTTTATCCCAAAATGAGTAAAGTGCAATCATAAAAAAATTACCCCCGAAGGTGTACATAGCCTTTTTAAATTTGGCCCTCATTCATGACCTCCAATTATCTGGAGTTAAAGAGGACCTTTCACTACTCTACAAACGAAAAACTAACTATACCTGTGGGCAGAGCGGCGCCCAGGGGTCCCCCTGCACTTACTAGTAAGTCTGGGCGCCGCTCCGTTCGCCCGGTATAGGCTCCGGTGTCTGCGCTCCCTCTGACTGTTTTCTTGTAGGAGGCGTGTCCCTTGCTGCACTGCTGGCCAATCGCAGCGCACAGCTCATAGCCAAGGTCCTCTTTAAGTGCAGCTATAAAGAGTATCACACTTTGTAGGACTTGGAATGTCCATATTTTCTAAAGACAGTCGGCTGATTTTAACAGGGACCATGTTATACTTCATGCTTCATCTCCTCAGTGGTGGCGCTGTAGGCAATTTCAGCCTTGCTGCCAGATTAGGCTGCATATAACAGCTGATCATTGGGGTCCAAGCTATAGTTTATTGGGAATGTACAGGGCCTCTCTGAGGGCAGTATAGTGTAGTGACAGACATTTGTCACCTTAGGAGTTAGCATTAAGTAGTGGTTCTGAGAACATTTCTTGAAATTCAATTTGTCCAAATTGGTTGATGAGATTCGATTTGGGTCTTAATAAACTCAATTCAAATTGAAAGTGCATCATAGTTGCTCTGAAGAGGTGTGAATGACACTATGAGGTCAGTAGTTATTATCATTATCAGCATAGGCAGAATTACATGCATCGCCTGCTGTCGTCCTTTACTCACTGCGCCAGCACCTAATACTAAAATGGACGGCGCAGGATTTGCGGGCCATGGAGGAGACAGAGGATGTCAATCACCTTTACAAGGGAGTGCCAAACGGTGAGAGGACGGAGCCTCTAGGTGCTGCAGCAACGCCGCACTATCACCTAGAGCAGGGCTGGCCAACCTGCGGCTCTCCAGCTGTTGTAAAACTACAATTCCCACCATGCCCTGCTGTAGGCAGTCTTTGCATGCTAGGAGTTGTCGTTTTTTAACAGCTGGAGAGCCGCAGGTTGGCCATCCCTGACCTAGAGGCTAATTTGCATATTATAAAAGTCCTTATTTAGCGCGAACGGCGGCAGGCAGGCAGATATGTCACACAGTTATGTTCTGCTGACATTAGCACATTGCTAATGTCAGCCAGCTACATAACGATTTTTCTTAATACTGAAAAAAATAACTTTGAAAAAAATTTTTTTTTCTTTTCATGGCCATATTTCTACCCCCATAACTTTTCCTATAGCTACCTCTATGGAACTGTGTGAGACCTAATTTTTTGCATGACAATCTGCAGTTTTTATTGATACCATTTTCACATGTGTATGACTTTTTGATCACTTTTTATTCTTTTTTTTTTGACAAGGGGGTGAGGTGAAGAGATGAAAAATACACTGTTTGCTGTATCAGATAAATATCTATATATTTTAATAGTATGGACATTTTCAGATGCGGCTATGCCTATGATGTTTATTTTTTTTATTGTTTTATATATTTATAGTTTAAATTTGGGAAAAAGTAAATGATTTGAATTTTTTTAATTTTATTTTTTCCTTTTTTAATGTCACCCTAATTCAGTATATTCCAAAGCAGTGCTGCTACCTTCAGGCCTTGAATAGAACATTCCTGTGGTAGGTTTGAGCCTGCTGGAGACTCCCTTGCCTATCATTGCAAGTTAAAAGCTCCACCGATCTCAGCAAGGGAAAGCTGTCACTGGTGCAGGTTCTGCATTTTCACCACTTATCTGAGGGGTTAAATGTCTGCGATCGGCGTAATTGCCGATCGCAGACATTAGCCCTTGGCTTTCTGCTCTGTGGTGCCTGCTGAGTTAGGCTACCTTCACACTAGCGTTCGATCGGATCCGTTCTGAACGGATCCGATCATATTAATGCAGACGGAGGCTCCGTTCAGTACGGATCCGTCTGCGTTAATAACTTAGAAAAAATTCTAACGCTGGGTTCACACCTAGGCGTTTCTCAAACGCGCGTTTCTATGCGCGTTTTTGTCGCGCGTTTTATGCACGTTTTTTTTAATAGTGAATGCGCGTTTGGGTGATTGACAGCAGTGTAGTCCAAAGAGTCTATGGCCCAAACGCGCGTCAAACGCGCCAAAAAAAGCTCCTGTACTTGTTTGAGCGTCGGGCGTTTTACAGCTCGATCGTACGCGCTGTAAAACGCCCAGGTGTGAACCCTTCCCATAGGGAATCATTGGTTCTTGCCTGTTGTGCGTTTTACAGCGCGTAGGAACGCGCTGTAAAACGCTCAGGTGTGAACCCAGCGTAAGTGTGAAAGTAGCCTGAGCGGATCCGTTCAGACTTTCAATGTAAAGTCAATGGGGGACGGATCCGCTTGAAGATTGAGCCATATGGTGACATCTTCAAGCGGATCCGTTCCCATTGACTTACATTGTAAGTCTGAACGGATCCGCTCGCCTCCGCACGGCCAGGCGGACAGCTGAACGCTGCAAGCAGCGTTCAGCTGTCCGCCTGTCCGTGCGGAGGCGAGCTGAGCGGAGGCTGAACGCCGCCAGACTGATGCAGTCTGAGCGGATCCGCTCCATTCAGACTGCATCAGGGCTGGACGGAGGCGTTCGGGTCCGCTCGTGAGCTCCTTCAAACGGAGCTCACGAGCGGACCGACGAACGCTAGTGTGAAAGTAGCCTTAGGGAGCGGGCGCCATATTTAAAGTGCTGACTGCGGAGGTCGTCTAAGAGTTAAGTGGTGCAGGATTTTATTAGTTCATACGTACAGTCTTTTGGTCCCAGATTGATATAATGAAGAAATGTGGGACATGTTCTCTGTTTTCCTCCATCATTTCTTTTATAAGCAGCTTTATACAAGGATTCGGTGGCTAGTCGTTCCATGGTTAGTGGAAAAGCATATTGCCCTCATCTGGCTTGAGTGTGGAGATAACAATGTGCACTATATCATCAGAACTACAGGAAGCTTCTTCTAACGTGTTCAGGTAACACTTTTATGTACCTCAGCCATTATGCAGAATGTACCAAGATGTTCTGACTTTTTCTTGTGCTTAATGTGAATGTCCTATGCTCAAGGGGATTTATTTATAGCTTACACTTCAGCCGCTATGCTGCTCTCCTTTTACATAATATTAACTATACTTCTCATCTTTGAATAGATCTTGATATATTTATCATGTTCCCAGTGTCCTTGGAATCTAATATAGACTGAATGCCAGGGAGCAATATGTGCAAAGGTTTCAAAGGCTGGCTGTTCAGTGCATCTTTAATTTAATAATAGAATCCATTTTTGATGTGCCAGCCTGTACCCTGCTTAAAGGGCTTCTGTCACCCCACAAAAGTCTTTTTTTTTTTTGGTATAGTTACATTACTTATATCGCGATATAGGAGAATATAATTTTGTCACTTACTTTGATGCGGCCGTTTCTTTAGAAAACGAAGTTTTATAATATGTAAATCCGGTCTCTACCAGCAAGTAGGGCGTCTACGGAACGGAACAGGCAGCCCATTGTAGAAATGCCTATTCTTGTCCGCAAAACGGACAAGAATAGGACATGTTATATTTTTTTTTGCGGGCCCATGGAACGGATCAACGGATGCGGACAGCACACGGAGTGCTGTCTGCATCTTTTGCGGCCCTATTGAAGTGAATGGGTCTGCACCCGAGCCGAAAAACTGCGGCTCGGATGCGGACCAGAACAACGGACGTGTGCATGAGGCCTTAGGCTACATGCACACGACCATATGTCTTTTGCGGTCCGCAAAAAAAAACAAAAAACACATGACATCCGTATGCCATCCATTTTTTTTGTGGATCCATTGTAACAATGTCTAATACTGACAAGAATAGGACATGTTCTATTTGTTTTGCGGGGCTATGGAACGGACATACTGATGCAGAGAGTACACAGTGTGCTGTCCGCATTTTTGGCGGACCTATTGAAATGAATGGGTCCGCATCCTATTCTCAAAAAAACAAACAACGTTTGTGTGCATGTAGCCTTATGGCAACAAAACAGTACGACAGTCCATTTGCAGTTTTGGTGTTCGCTCACACCTAGACAGTTCATACAGCAAAAACAGTCACCTTTTATTCTGGGTGTTAATCCACACCTGGTCAGCATAGCATAGGACAGAGCAGTCCTCCCAGATTCAGGCCTCCATCCTGGCACAAAGCTCAGATTCCATAGAGATTGTCAGAGATCATCACCACCACCTGACACTGCTGGCTGTTTTTTTTATAGGCCTCTCAAAACCTGGCCTGGAACATGGGGGGTAGTCACCCACCCAGCACTTTGGCTACTCCCAGTAAGAGCCGTCCCGGATCAGCTGTTACAGCTATACTAAATAGCAAGGTGTCAAACAGCAACTGCTGCTGACACAGGAAAACCGTCTCTTACTCCACCGAGGCTAGGAACCTCGGTGACATATACCTTCCGTCAACGACGGTCCCTTGTGCCTTCCTACAGCACATTAAGCAAACATCCACAGTGCAAGGAGAAAAAAAATATCTATGAACCCAGAATTTAATATCCTGTACAAGAAAAAGAAAAGTAAGTTCCCCCTGAATTTAACATCCTGTGAATCTCCCTTTAGCTGCAGTCACCTTTGCCAAACATTTCCTGTAGCTTCAAATAAGAGTTACACAACATTGAGGAGGAATTTTGGGCCATTCTTCCTTACAAATAAGTTTCAGTTCATCAATATTTCCGAGATGTCTTGATGACACAGGCCTCGTCGGGTCACACGACTGCAGACTTGAATGGAACCCATGGGGGATGTTACGGAAGGTGAACCCTATGGCCACCAGCTGATGCCAGGGCAGCTTCAGTCTCACCGGAGGTTGTCCAGATGGGACAATCCCCTTAAGCCCAGGTAGGTATGATAATTTGTTTTTAACAAACTAAAATGCTCATGAATATAAGGGAGTAATATCAATGCCAATTTAATACCACTGCACAGAGACTCAAAAAAACTGCTGTATAGTGCATAAATTATATTTACCTTGAGGATACGAGCCAACTACTGCATAAACCTTTCAGGGACTGACCATCTCCAGCTTGTGTAGGAGCACATCTAATGTGAAATATGTCTTGTGCTTCTGGATCACTTTCTGTGAATATGCAGCCCTCAAGACTGTGTTTTTAGCATAATGTGGGCTCTGAAGCATACACTGTGTACGGTAACAGTCTGCAGAGGCTGTATGCTTGCATACAGTTATCTGGAAGCACAATGCACACTTCACCTCCTTCACACAGACCCTCCTAATACCTCCCTTAAAGACTAACTGCACATTCTAAAAACTTTAGATTATTCATAGTAATATCAAAAGTATTGATTGGTGGGGGTCCGAGTGCTGAGACCCCTGTGAATCCCTAAAAAAAAAAAAAACGCTTGGCTGAACGCCTTTGTTTCCTCGCTTCTGCAGATGGGCTCATAGACTCAGACTCAGTTGAGTGTTTTTACCGCCTCAATGTAGCAATCAGTAGGGGGTCTCAGCACTTAGACCCCAACCAATCAAAACCATTGATATTCAGAAGTGTACCTTGGCTTCTTTCCCATCTGTGTTACCGGTCTCCGGCAGACTGTTTCGGCAGAGAACAGCCTGCCAGAAATCTCTGGATCCGGTATAGCCGGATGTTACTACAAGGCCAGCCTCATTGACTATATAATATGGGTAGTGGCAGCATGGCTGGCGGGCATTGTGGTAACATCCAACTATGCTGGATCCAGGGAGATCCAGCAGGCTGTTCTGCCAGTGTGAAACTAGCCTTAGTGCAGTGAGCCAGACCAAAAGGGGAATTATATGTGAGGTCACGATGTGAGCATTAGATGGGCCAAGGTAAATACAGTTCTGGTTACTCATGGTTATGTCGTCCCTGGGCAGGCCTGCACAAGTCATAAGGAGAACGGCACAAGAATTCTCTGGGGCACACTCTGGTGTAAGGGACACTGGCCAGATGGTGGTTCGAGGTGCCCTTGATGGTCTGTATTAATGTGCCTATGGCAAGGTCCCTTGTAGTCGTGACGCCAGTACCTTTTATGGTGGTACAACCATTTACTGTAGTGTTAACTGAGGAATTGGAGACTGAGACAAGGATGATGCAATCCAGCTTATAACTTTTACTGAACGTTGCTTCTGATAACTATTACATCCAAGTATAAAACAGTCTCCAGATATGAAATACAGTCTCTTTAAGAGGGACAGAGGTAAAGCTGCAAGAGATCCACTGCTCACAGGTGTAATGTCTGTCTTAGGCTATTAATGATATAGATTTTATGCTTACTGGTAGAGGATTTCTACACTGGTCCCTATTATCCCAGTGCAGGTTAGTGAGGCTGGTGAATCCTTCACTTTTACCTCCAAAGGTCCTAAGGCGTGTAGAGAGATGGCCGTAACCCTGTTTCTTTAGTGCTTTCTGGATTAATATCCCTTTCTGAAGCTAAACTAGCTGATGTCCACTAACTCTTACCAGAGTTCTGAGCAGGATGTGGACCACTTCAGCTCAGGGCTGATGACTGAAGACAAAAAACATTGCCTAACTAGGCCTGGGCTGGGCTATGTATGGGATGTGTTGTCTCCCCCTAGTGGTAGGCTCAATGTAATGGAATCTAACACACCTGTAGGCAGGGATTATGCATAAAGATGCACTGCAGCATAAAACAGGTTATATATAAAGCGTACAAAGCATAACACTACAACTTTGCAGTACCCACGTGGGTAGTGGGACACTGCATGAGGCCGCTTTCAGACAAGCGAGTTGTACACTCTGGACTCGGAGCGTAAGTATAAGAGCGCTCCCGTCTTGACCTCCCAGCACTGCAGGGGTCTCATAGCATTATATTGATTTATGATGCTATGTAACCCTTAGAGGTGTGGAATGTATTGGACAGCACTGACAGCATTATGTCAGTGTTATCCAATACATTCCAGTACTGTAAGGGTTACATAGCATCATTAATCAGTATAATGCTATACCACCCTGGGAGTTCTGGACGGGAGCTGTCTTATACTCACACTCCGAGTCCGGAGTTTACAACTTGCTCGTCTGAAAGCGGCCTTACTCTTTAAATGTTTTTTCCAGGATTTTTATATTGATGGCCTGTCCTCAGGGTAGGCCATTGTCATCTGATCGGTAGAGTTCTGGCACCCCACACCCCTGCTGTTTCTGAGTAGCTCTGGAAACTACATGGCTCTGTCCATTGGAGCTGGAGCACCTAAATGAATGGGAGCAGAGCTGCAGTAACAAGCTCTGTCTATGGATGGAGCTGTATAATTCCAAATCCAGAGTAACTTGGAAATAGCTGATTGGTGGGGGTGTGTGGTGTCTGACCCTGCCAATTAGATATTGATGGCCTATTCTGGATAGACCCTTAATATAAAGATCCTGGAAAACCCATTTAAGCTCAATTATGATTGAATAAAACTTTGATCATAATTGAGCTTAGATCAGCATTCAGGTAATCGCAGGAGCCGCTGGAGATTGAGCTGTTCAGATTTTACAGTGAATGGTATTCTTCAGTCTGCTACGTATTGGCTTACATGCAGGCTGCAGAACTGAAACAGTTCAGAATTCGTAAATAAAAAATGCCCCACAGGGGGCTGTAGGATATGGCATTTAAGGCCTCATGCACCCAATTGTATGTACTTTCTGGTCCACAGAATACGGATACTTTGGTGACTATTTGACTTCACTTGGTCAGTGGTCTGCATTTTGCATCCAGGTATAGGAAATTTTATATCACTTCGTAGAACGGAAATACAGATGCAGAAATCTGTCCGTAACCAGATGTCTGTTCCACAAAAAGATATAATATGTCTACACAATGCAGACCACGAACCCATTGAAGTCAAAGGGTCAGCAAATAAAATACAGATGGCACACGGACCGTGATTTGCGAACAGCAAAACAGACACGGTCATGTGCATGAGGCCTAATTCATGACCTGTAGGTTACTTGAGGACTAAAGATGAGTGCTGACCTTGTACTTAGCAAGGACGTTTCAGTAATAATCCTTGTGCTGTGGTTAATCCCTTCAGAAAATGAATGGTGCATGTAGAAAATCTAGGATATTCGGATCTGTACTGATTCTGAGACATCTTTTCTCTTCTTCAAACTGAAAATAAGAATTCTCTTGGTTGCTTCTGGCAATCTAACATCAGTCTAAGCCAGGGGTCAGCAACCTGCGGCACTCCAGCTCTTGTGAAACTACAAATCCCAGTATGCGCCATTCATTTCTATGGGAGTTCTTAGAAGTGCAGAGCAAGTATGCATGCCGGGAGTTGTAGTTTCGAAACAGCTGGAGTGCTGGAGGTTGCTGACCCCTGGTCTAAGCAATCTGTTGAATCTGTCAGACACACAATGTAACGGCACTCATCTGAGAGAGTTAGGGCCCTTGCACACGACCATATGCCCTCCGAGACATTCGGTCCGTGAGCGGGCCATATCTCCCGGAAGGCATGTATCGTGTGCACGGGAGTACACAGCATCATAGATTACAATGATGCTGTGCACGTTGGGCCACCCGCGGGGCTATTGTCCTGCACTTATAAGATCATATGAGTGGGGGACAATAGTCCCGCGGGCGGCCCGACGTGCACAACATCATTGTTATCTATGATGCTGTGCGCTTCCGTGCACACGATACATGTCGTTCCGGGAGATATGGCCCGCTCACCGACCGTATGTCTCGGAGGGCATACGGTCGTGTGCAAGGGCCCTAACTTTGGGAGTGAATGGAGAATAATAGATCTTTGATCTCAAAGGGCTCTTTTACATGAAGGAGGTTTTCCGTCTGGATGCGATGCGTGTAGTCAAGACATATCATCCAGACTGAATCCTGACCATTAATTTCAGTGGGTCTGTGCACATGAGCTTGGTTTTTCACGCATCATCTCTGCGTTCGGGAAAAATCTCAGCATGTTCTTTATCTAGCAGACTGGTTCCAGAGAAGTGAATGGGGCTTGAGTAAAAAACGGAAGGCATCCGGATGCAATGCGTTTTTCACTAATGGTTGCTAGGAGATGTAGTTTGTAATTCTTCCGTTATTTTCTTCACGCGTGTGAAAAATACACATACCGCACTTAATCGTGTAAAAAACTGATTTAATTTGCATGCAAAACCACCCGTAGCAGGTTGTGACGGGGACGAGCCTCCCTAGCATTGAGGGTTACCCCCCTCCTCCCTTCCCCATCCACACGATGGGGAGATGCAGCAGGGGCCATGTTGGCATGAGAAGGGGAAGCAGGTAAGTACAGCCTCTGTGAGGTGCCCGGACACGGACATGTGGGGGGGCCATTATAGATCTTAGATAACCCGTTGTCTCACTTCAGCAAATGGCATTTATCAAGTAGAGAAAGTTAATACAAGGCACTTACTAATGTATTGTGATTGTCCATATTGCCTCCTTTGCTGGCTGGATTCATTTTTCGATCACATTATACACTGCTTGTTTCCATGGTTGCAGACCACCCTCCAATCCATCAGTGGTGGTCGTGCTTGCACAATATAGGAAAAAGTACTAGCCTATGTGTGTTGCCGTGGTCCCGGCCACCAGAGAGGCTGACAATTTTCCCTCTAGTGTGCAAAAACGACCACCACTGATGGATTTGAGGGTGGTCTGTAACCATGGAAACAAGCAGTGTATAATGCGATAGAAAAATTAATCCAGCCAACAAAGGAGGCAATATGGACAATCACAATACATTAGTAAGTGCCTTGTATTAACTTTGTCTACATGATGAATAACACTTGAAGTGAGACTACCCCTTTAAGCCTTTTCCATATTGTACTTGCAGTGCTCATTTGTGGCAGAAAAACTCCTTGTGCATATGTCAAATTGATCCATAGGTCACTCTTAACCCAATGGAGGCCAAAATATCTTGCTTTCAGCCTCCATCTGACCGTCCTCTGTTTTCTGCTGTACGGGATAGCACAGCACTGCCATGATTGTTCATCCATTGTGTCTTTTGTGGTTGTAAGAAGAAATATAATAAATGCGCATGGACATTAAAACAACACACCAGCAATGGAGATGACCTTCATAAGAAATACACGTACACAATAGAAAATAAACTCACTTTATCTGCAACATCATTTTGCTAGCATGGATAATAAAATATACCAGTGTACATAGAAATGTGAGAAGCCATAGCCCTTGCCTGTTCAATATGCCATAAGAAGAACTAGCAAAACCACATCCTGGATGATCACACTCTGGAAAGCGCAATTCTATGCCATAGTTTACACAATAATTTGCATTCTCTATAGATATATATCACTATAAGACTTTTTTTTTTTTTTTGCATATTATAACTTTATGCCAAATTTTGGTACAAGTAATATGTATGCTAATCTCAGTCCTTTGCATGCATGACGATGTACATGTTTGACTGCTTCCTTAAAGGGGTTGTTCAAATTCAAAGTATGTGTGAGACCTGTTGACGTCTTTACCTGCTCCCCTCTGCCCAGTTCTGGCTTCACCACTGGTTTCACTGTGCTTCGGTCTCTGCGTGTAAACTTCTGGTACAAACAGGCAGGGTTGGACTAGGGGTTCCTTGGGCCCACCAGAGAAAACTATTCTTGGGGACCAACCCCCATATTATCAATAAAGTCTAATAGGTTTTGATTCAAAGAAATACACCCTAGTAAAGTGATGGCTAACCTCCAGCACTCCAGCTGTGGTGACACTACGACTCCCAGCATGCTCTATTCATTTCTATGGAGTTGTGAGACCAGCCAAGCAAGTGTACATCTTGGGAGTTGTAGTTTTACCACAGCTGGAGTGCCAGGGGTTAGCCATCACAGGTAGAAAGTGATTGGCTTTAAATGTTTTTTTTTAATTTATTTATCCTTGACCTTCGAGGCCTACTATCAGTGCCTGGGCTCACCTGAAGATCCTCTGGTTTTCTGGTGGGCCAGTCCAACACTGCAGATGGGGGTCATGTGGGCCACAGTGTAGTGTCCTCTAAGCTACACGTGACCACTTGTGGACATGTTACCGAAGCACAGTAAAGACAGCGATGGACTCACAGTGCTGGAAACGAGCAGGTAATTATGGTTCCCTCAACAGATGTCTCTGTGTAGGACAACCCCTTTAATGTAACACATTTGTCTCTATGGTTTAAGCTTGAGACTGTCCTCTGAGTTGGTTTGTTATTGCCTTTGTTAGTAGAAATGATGAAATTCTTGATGAATTTGAACTTTACACAATTTTATGAAACAACTAGGCCAAGACCAAGTCAAAGTTCTGTACTATGCTCTGTTACAGATACCATGATAATTCTCCTGGTGACTTGTATATTGCCACAGCCAACATTAAGCATTCAATGTACAGGTCTTCGAATATCAACCTCCCCTTGTAGGTCCTGTCATCTAGCATGCCTGCGGCTATCAAAATGGCAGCTATTTCACATGAACCTTGAGGGGGGGGGGGATTGTAATAGTACTGCAGCACCTGGATAAACATGAACATCTGCTGCTTCATTCGGAGAATTATATGGAAAGTAACACAAAAGTTGTGGTTGCCCAAAATCTGATGAAATATGAACATATAAATGATGTGATATTAGTTGAAGTAAAGCGGATGGCAAGATCATACTTCCAATATGCACAGATGGTTGTGGTTTAATTGATGATGCGGGTTATAATGCCGAACACAAATGGAATAGAAATAGGGCATGGGCTTGGCACATCAAAGTGCATTAGAGGCATAGGCTTGGCACTGTCAGTGAAGGTGAAGGAGATGCTGGTGACACAGTTTTTACACAATCTGTGTTGGATGCACAGGATTGTGTCAGTCAGAAAGGCAGGCAGTTAACTCATGGCAGAAGCAATAGCATAAGAGACTGAGAATTAGGGTGCACGGGACTAAACTAACCAGGATAATGCCTAGTAGATGCCCAGTCATCATGAGATAAACACCAAGAGGCAGTGAACTAATGTACACGAGGCACAGGAAACCTAGCAGGATTCGTGGCACAGGCCTGCAAGGACCACAGCAGTGAGGAACACAGGATTCAGGTAGCCATGCTAGGCTTGATGATATCTTCACTCTTAGGATATCTAGCACTGGCGTTTGCTCACCGGGCTCCGGTGCCTCATCTGAGACCTCCATGATAGTGATGACTAGACATTCAGAGGAATTAGGGCACAAATCTCCAGGACTCAAAAGCACCTCAGGGGCCACCGAGCAACCACGTCTGTGGATCCATTCATGACAACCGAGTTTGGACAGCAGGCCACTGTCATCAGGTAGAAGGTGTAGGTCATCAGGCAGTGGAGTTTCTTGACGGCAGAAGGGGCAGCATATTGTAGCCGGTGGACTTTGACCCCAATTTGAAGCCATCTTCTTGAGGCAGCGGGCGCACATACGGTGATCACAACCCAGAACTTTAGGTCGATGTTGCCTGGTATCAAAACCATTGTAACATATCTTGCACTCCAGCTCTAGGGGACCAAGTAGTGGCTCCAAAGAATCCCCATCACTGCTGGTCATTTTGGCAAAGTCTATAGAGTAGCACAGGCTGGTGGTGAAGAACAGGCCCTGGGGATAAAGAACATAAAAATAAATTATAATCTATTCAAGGCGATGATGGGGGCTGATGATCTGCTTTAATTAGTATATGGACAGCAAAGGTTAAAGTAGCCTTCTGCACATGAAATTAGAACCTGAGGCATGACATGCACTCCCACATCCAGACAGCCACCTCATGCATGCTCTTCTGTAACCCTGATCCACCTACACCAGATGATCGAGTGAGGATTTTAGTGAGGGAGGGAGATGCCACCTACCTCCTGAGCTCTCAGCGGTAATCCGTTTTCATAGAGGGAGAGAATCAGAGGGAGATGAAGTCAGGAATTAGGTATAGTGAAACCAGAATGGTAAGAAGACAGTGATAAAAAAGTGGGCTGGAGCGAGAGTAATAGGTATTGAGGGAGGATGGAGAGTGTTACGTAGAACGATGCAGCTCAGCTCTGTATCAAGCCAACATGGAATAAGCCCAGTGGTCGTCATGGAAACAGAGAGACGAGACCTAGCCATCTCATCATACTGCAGTATCTGCGGCCAGAAGCCAGGGAGGACATATACAGTGACCTATATTCACCACTCTATATGTCTCTATATCCCCCCCCCCCCTTTACATACAGGTAACACAGTGCCAGGCTTTAACCTTCACAATATTTGTACCATAAATACAATATTGTGTGATTCATTCTCAAAGTGCGCAGAACTACATGAGACATCCAAACAAAATCTACTCGCTCCATAAGCTCAAAGTTTTGGCATCTTTCCAGGACACAAAATCTTAAGCAGCTGCTGAATATGTGGCATTTTAAATTGCAAATATCTGAGCTCTTAAAGGGGTTATGCCAGGATTATTGTAAAAACATGAAAATCAGACATCATATAGGGCATGGCTATACCCTTCTAACAAAGCTGGAACCAGCCCTGTACCTCAAATGGAATCAACGATCTCCATTCACTGTTCCAATTGTTCTGCTAGATTTAATTTAGGCTGGCAGCTCTGGGGGCATGTTCTTCCTGTCTTTAGCTCTTTCCCTGTAACTGAGTTGTTGATGCTCATCAGGCTGGAAAAGGTTACAAAACATCTCTAAAGAGTTCAGACTTCATGAATACGGTCAGGCAGATTGGGTACAAATGGAGGAAATTTAAGATGATCATTACCTGCCCCAATAGTGGTCGATCAACAAAGATCACACAAGAGCAAGGAGTGTAAAAGTCTGTGAGGTCACAAACGTGTCCCTCATCAGGGGGACACTTAACAATGGTGTGCATTGCAGGATTGCAATGAGAAAGCACCGCTTTCTAAAAGGAACATTGCTGCCCATCTGTAGTTTGCATCACCTAGGAAAGCCACAGGAAGTTTTATGGATGGATAAGACCACAATACAACTTTTTGGTTTGAATGAGAAGCGTTATGTTTGGAGAAAGGAAAACACTGCATTCCAACATAAAACCGATTCCCATCTGTGAAACACAGTGGTCGTAGTATCTTGGTTTGGGCCGATTTTGCTGCATCTGGGCCAGGACAGCTTGCCATCATTAATGGAAGAATAAATTTTTAATGCAGGCAAATGTCAGGATATCTGTCACGGCGGACAAGCACTCAGACACACAGAAAAACCAACAACCAGGCTCTGAGCGAGAAGCAGGGGAAGGGTCACCTCCTAGCTAATCCCTGACCTCTCTCCCTGCACTGCTCAGCCCACAGGCAGACCTTAGTGGTAGGAATGCTGTGTCCTCGTGGCTAGGCTAATACACCCTAACTTCCCTGAGATGGTGAAAAGGGGAAATAGGAGCAGCCTGCTCGCACAGAACCTGGATGGGAGAGAAGATATCAACACAACTAAAACGGCAAACAACAAGAACAGAAACCACACTTATCTTAACAGAGCTGGACAGAAAACCTCCAACATCCAATAGACATGTTGTGAAAGGACCTAAAGTGAGCAGTTCATAGGAGGAAGCCAACCAGGTTGAAGTTGTTCTCTTCTTCATGGGCATGTCTAAGCAGCAATAGGAGAGTGTCTATGTAACTAGCTGGGTGGGAGGAGCTATACACTAGCTGGGTGTTGTTCGAGGTGGTGCCACAGCTGTGGCAGAGAAAGGAGAAGTGCATAATGGGTTTGATTGGATTTGGCAATAGAAGTGCTACATACAAGATGGAAGCAAACCAGAGTAATTGGTTTCCATGGTGAAAACAGGTCAGGAGGGTCCATCTTGTAAAGAAAAAAAGCATGAGGAAGATGTACATGAGATAAGCAATTACATGAGTATATCTGTTAAAAACCATAGTAGTCCAGGAAATCCCCTTGAAGCTTTATTCACATTTGATAGAATGTATTTCAAAATGATTTGGGTTCTTTGCTCACGGTTTGGATTTCCCAATGTATGCCTTCATCTGAAGTCTCGGACGTATGGCAATTGTGGGGATTTGCTCTGGTAGACAGGCTAGCCGTTGCAGTATAGAGGCAACCACAAAGTCTTTAACTTAAGCAGTTCAGTGTTTTATTCACACATAAGGAAAAACAAAAAGTGACGTTTTGCAGTCTAGGTGTTTGTTCACAACATGAAAAGTCCACAGAATAAAAACCTACACCTGGTTTGCAGTTTCTCCACCTGTGCTCCACAGCAGGCTTTAGTGGCCTGTTTCTCAGCATGCGGCTCCCAGCCCTTTTGCACGGCACAAGTTTTCAGACCCCAAAACACACAGGGACTGACAGCGCTCCACTAGCAGAGAGGAATAATCCACACACAGCTGAGACTGCTGGCTGGGTTTGATATAGGCCAGTAAAGACCTGGCCTGTAGTGTGGGGAACAGCCACCCACCCAGCACTTTGGCTACTCCCAGTAAAAGCCGGCCCGGATCAGCTTACAGCCATACTAAAATAGCAACGTGTCGAAAATACCGGCTCTTACTTCACCGAGGCCAGGAACCTTGGTGACACATGCCTTCCGTCAATGATAGACCCTTGCACCTTCCTACACAATGTATAGCCATTTAGTTGCATATGTTGACATAACTCTCCCATGTTAATGGTGTGCCACATCATAATTTTTTAGCTGGATATCTCTGTATGAAATAACACAGTAGACTAAACAATTCTGTATGGCCCATCCAAAAGGACATTATCATTAATGGTGTTGAAGTGGCAGGGCTCCACAGCAACTCCCATAGGCTGTAATGGCAATTCACTGCAGTCCTTGTGACAAGCAATCTAACAATCGCTTGTTAAACACTTTAAATGTGTAAAAAATATATATATATATATATAAAAATGTGTTAAATACAAAAATTCAAATCACCTCCAGTTGGGGTACTTTCACACTTGCGGCAGAGGATTCCGGCAGGCAATCATTACTCCAGAGGAGAGAAGCTGAACAGATATTCACAACACCAAGAGCTGTGTTTGTGGAAGGCCTCTTTCAGACGGGCGTTGCGGGAAAATGTGCAGGTGCGTTGCGGGAACACTCGCGTGAGGAAAATCGCGCATGTTTGGTACCCAAACCCGAACTTCTTCACAGAAGTTCGGGTCTGAGATCGGTGTTTTGTAGATGGTATTATTTTCCCTTATAACATGGTTATAAGGGAAAATAATAGCATTCTGAATACAGAATGCATAGTAAAATAGCGCTGGAGGGGTTAAAAAAATAAAATAAAAATTTAACTCGCCTTAGTCCACTTGATGGTAAAAGATCATGTGATGACCGGAGTGACGTCACCACAGGTCCTGTTCAGCAAAGGAGACAGACGAGATGCCGGGCAGCGCGATCAAGTGGATTAAGGTGAGTGAAAAAAAATATATTTTTTTTAACCCCTCCAGCGCTATTGTATTATGCATTCTATATTCACCGCTCGTGTGCACAGCCCCATAGAAATGAATGGGTCGGTATTCAATGCGGGTGCAATGCGTTTAACTCACGCATCGCATCCGCACGGAATACTCGCCCCTGTGTGAAAGGGGCTGAAGCAGAGAGGCCAAAATAGTTCTACCAATTGCAAACTAAAAAGTTCACAATCCAAATTCAAATTCCATATTGCAATCTGTCACATATTGCATACAACTATACCAGATCATACTCTGATCAAACCAATCTGCAAATAGTTACTGCTAACTGCATACTGCAAATTGCGATCAAATTCAGCAAGTATACTATTGGTTAGACCTCAGATGTACCTCTCAGAGAGATCATAAAGTGCTTAACTTAAAGTGAGAGTACAGATTCTTAAGAGAGAAATATATCCACCATTTTATGTTGAATGACAAGATTGAACAGTTGAACAACCATCTTATGCATACCGCCATTTGTGATACTTTATTCAACACGTGTTTTGTACATGGACTATGTGCTGCGGAGGCGGCAGTGTTATATGAAGAAAAGTTGAAGTTAATAAAGAAGTTATTTCAAGCATTTGGTGTGCTCTTTAAAGGGAACCTGTCACCGGGATTTTGTGTATAGAGCTGAGGACATGGGTTGCTAGATGGCTGCTAGCACATCGGCAATATCCAGTCCCCATAGCTCTGTGTGCTTTTATTGTGTAAAAAAAATTTATTTGATACATATGCAAATTAACCTGGGGTGAGTCCTGTCCCTGACTCATCTCATGTTTATTTGCATATGTATCAAATCGTTTTTTTTACACAATAAAAGCACACAGAGCTATGGGGACTGGGTATTACGGATGTGCTAGCGGCCATCTAGCAGCCCATGTCCTCAGCTCTATACACAAAATCCAGGTGACAGGTTCCCTTTAAGCCTACTGTTTCCATAGAACGGCGCTAGAGGAATTACAGAGTAATAGACAGTCTGGTTAGACTAAAAAGTCAGAGATATCAGAATTCTTCTAATGCCACAGCGCAAAAGGCCAGGGGCGTAGCGTGGGGGGGGCCAGGGGGGCCATTGCCCCGGGCGCCAAACTGCAGGGGGGGGCGCTTCGGCGCCGGCTGAAAAGTTTTCATATTGTGCGTTTTTTTTCAGGACGCGCAACGGCTGGCCAGAGTCTGAGGCAGAGAGCTGTTTAGTGCGTGCGCCCGCCCGGCCCTGATGATTCATGTGTGCGGTCGTCGCGGCGGGCGCACTACTGTGTTGGTTAGTTAACTGTTAACAACTAGACAGTCTGACTAATTAACATACGAGACATGGTTGGCGCCGCCTCCTGCTCCTAGTGGCAATCATTAGGCTGGCCGCTGGCCTGGCTCCCTCCGGCTCCGCCCACTTTCCAGGCAGGAAACACAGTGCGGAGCGCGGGAGCCAGAGCCAGCAGAAGATTGCCAGGAGCAGGAGGCGGCGCCGCGGCAGAAGACAGACTGAGTCCACTAGTCAGTGTGCACTGTGTCAATTCAGACTCCAGACAGAGAACTGTTGAGTCAGAGACTGACCAGGCCCTGAGTCTGAGTGAGCCCCCCTGAGCCAGTGAGTCCAGAGTGACAGAGTCCAGTCCAGACTGTCCTGAGACTACTACAGAGCAGAGGTAGAAAGGGAGTTAGTGGCACTAGTAGTGTAGTGATTAAGTTGGGTGGCCATGTCAGATGTCACAATGATGACCTCCCTCCCTGTCCCTGAGTCTGTGTGTGGGGGGATGGTGGCTCAGCTAGTGGGTTTACAGTGTGCACCACTGTCTGAGCCAGACTGAGCAGCATGCAATAATAATGGTAATAAATCAATGAGTGAAGTGCCAGATCTCTGCCAGGCCAAATAGGTGGCGTGGCAGTCTGGCATTCATGGTTCTGATTCACGGCAGCCTATAGGTATACATTGGGGCCATAATATATAATAATTATTTAAGGGGGCCATCATTAATTATACAGAGGGGCCATTATATATTATAATTATACAGAGAGGCTATTAATAATGGGCCCTCTGTATAATTCTAATATATAATGGCCCCCCTGTATAATTATTACCGTAAATATTATGGCCCCACTGTATAACTATAATTTATAGTTATAATGTGGGGCCATAATATATAATAATTATACAAGGGGCCATTATATATTATACAGAGGGGCCATTATATATAATAATTATACAGGGGGGCCATTATATATAATAATTATACAGAGGGGCCATTATATATAATAATTATACAGGGGAGCCATTATACAGTATATTAGAATTATACAGAGGGCCCATTATCAATAGCCTCTCTGTATAATTATAATATATAATGGCCCCTATGTATAATATATAATGGCCCCTCTGTATAATATATAATGGCACCTTTGTATAATTATCATTTATTATGGCCCCTCTGTATAACTATAATATATAATGGCCCCCTGTAGAATATATTATGGCCCCCTTGTATAATTATTATATATTATGGTCCCTCTGTATAACTATAATATATAATGCCCCCCTTGTATATTATATATAGTGACCCCTCTGTAATATTAGGATATATAATGGCCCCCTCTGTATTATTATTATATATAAAATGTCCCCTCTGTATAACTATTATATATAATGACCCCTCTGTAATATTAGGATATATAATGGACCCTCTGTATAATTACTATATATAATGACCCCCCCTGTATTATTATAATATATAATGGCCCCCTCCGTATTATTAGGATATATAATGGCCCATTATATATCCTAATATTACAGAGGGGCCATTATATATAATAATAACTAATAATAATAAAACTCTGCAGAGATGAGACGCGGCTGAAAGAAGGTATCATGGCGGTCTTATCTCCGAATGAAGACGCTGAGGAAAGTCTACATCACAGGAGACGTCACTGGATGGATGAGGTATGTGGTGCTGTATTATACTGTATATTTTGTAGTGATGTATGTAATTTCCAAACACATATTTGTTTCACGGTAGGGTTGTGCGGTGGATTGAGAATTTGGCCCACCCTGCCGCATCCTGGCCCCAGACTTCAGGTCACACTGTGTGTGTGTTCTGAATTCTGGGGCCTTATACCCATCTACTACATCATCTGTACTTAGAGAGTTACCACCATGTTATCTGTGGTGTTACATAGGACTACTACAGTATCTGTAAAAGGGGCGTGTCCACAGGTTGGGAGGCGGGGGGGGCACAATAAATGGCTTGCCCCGGGTGCTGGCAACCCACGCTACGCCACTGCAAAAGGCCACACTCTGAATCACAGTGCAACCGCACAAACCAAAAAGGGGAGGATCTGGAACTTATGTTTTTGTGTGTAGAATTAGAGGGGGAATCCAGACAAAAATACCTATGGAGGTGAAAGATGTCATGTTGCATGCAACCTTACTAGTTCCAATCAGAGACATCAACTACTGCAAATCTCTAACACACGGGCGCACAACCTTTTCTGGTTCCCAGAATTCCCAGGGCTAAAAATAAAACTTAAAGGAATATTACCAACTGAAAAGAAGTGTCAATAGTTTTATCAATTAACAAAATGCAAAGTGAATGAACAAAAAATTTAATGAAATTAAATCCATATTTGGCCTGGCCACCTTTTGCCTTCAAAAAGGTATTCGTTCTTCTAGGTACACTTGCACATAGTTTTTGAAGGAACTCAGCAGGGAGGTTGTTTCAAACATCTTGGAGAACTAAACACAGATCTTCTGTGGATGTAGGCTTGCTCAAATCCTTTTGTCTCTTCTTGTATTCCCTAACGGACTCGATGTTGAGATTAGGGCTCTGTGGGGGCCATATCTTCACATTCAGGACTCGTGCTTCTTATTTAACCTGAACATAGTTCTTCATGATATTGGCTGTATGTTTGAGGTTGTTGTCCTGCTGTAGAATACATTTGGAGCCAATCAAACGACTCCCCTGTGGGTATTGCATGATTGCTAAGTATCTCTCAGCATTGAGGACACCATTAATACTGACCAAATCCCAAACTCCATTGGCTAAAATACAGCCTGAAACTTGAAAGGAATCTCCATCATATTTCACTGTTGCCTGCAGATACTCGTTATTGTACTGCTCTTTTATAGCTAAATATTACGTTTTCGATTCATCAGTCCAGAGCACCCGCTGACATCTTACTGCACCAAATTCCCATGGTTTTGTGCACAATTGAGTCGCTTGGCCTTGTTTGCACTCAAATATGCACAAAAACATAGGAATATCATTAAAGGGGTTCTCCGGGAATTAAGGGTACTTTCACACTTGCGGCAGAGGATTGCGGCAGGCAGTTCCATCAATCAGGACGCATCCGGATACGTCTTTTTGGTTGTCATCCGGAAAAACGGATTTGGTATTTATCTTTTTCACATTTTTAAAGGTCTGCGCATGCACAGATCGCAAAACCGGATCAGTTTTTCTGGAACACTTGGGGCCATATCCGGCATTAATGCATTTCAATGGAAAATAATGCCGGATCCCGCATTCCGGCAAGTGTTCAGGATTTTTGGCCGGAGAGAAAACTGCACCCTGGACTGAACTGATGCATACTGAACGGAATGCTCTCCATTCAGAAGGCATTAGGATAAAACTGATCAGTTTTTTTCCGGTATTGAGCCCCTGTGACAGAACTCAATACCGGAAAATAAAAATGCTAGTGTGAAAGTAACCTAAGAAAATGAGAATACTTAAATATTACTTTATTATAAACATATTCCCAAATAGTGATGGACAAACATCGGCTGGGACCGGGCCATTTTTAGGCGTCTTATAGGGAAACTCTCAAAAATGTTCCCTGCTAGAGCCTATACATTTTTTTATTTCCTATCGGTTTGATGTATACAAATGTGCAGCACTCCACGTTTTTGTACCCTGCAGAGTCCATAAAAAAAAAAAAAATTTTTTTTTCTACCATAGAATTGTATGGTGAACGGATACATTTTTTGTATGCATTAAATGGATGGCAAAAATAGGATGTAAACCGAGCCCTAGTGTCAGAATAAGCCCCAGTACACAGCAGAGCAGCGTGGCGGAGAGGGGAGACCGCCATGTACTGACAGAGCCCTACCTGGTCCTGGTGGTCAGGGATGAGGACTGTGTTTCCCAAGGATCATTTTCTACTGGGAAATACAGGGCACAGTATAATACACTAGAATCTATATAATATAAAGATATTAGCCCTACCTCCAAATAATACAATTAGGTGATCATTTATTATATAGAAATACGTCTGTTAGGCGTATTTTTGATGCAGATTGTGACGCAAAGGTCCTTAGCACCGCAATATGCATATTTTTCCTGCTCATGCCAGGTCTAAAAAAGGATGGCGTGGGTAGAGAAAGGGATACAGTTATGGCCATCCAGTTATTGGATACCACCGCCATACATTGACCGGATAACACCTCTGTACAGTGACCGGATAACACCGCCATACCGTGACTGGATAAAATGGTATAAGAGGGCACAGTACAGGGAATGACTAAGGGCACTCCACAGGGTGTGGTAAGAGGGCACAATGCAGGGTATAAGGGGGCACAGTACGGGGTGGGGGGCACATTCACATGACCCTGTGACAGTAGAAGGTCCTTATGGTGCGGTTCATATGCCACCATAATGAGAGGCAGAGGAGTGAGACAAGGGTGTGATTTTGTGGCTAGAGATAAAAAAATGTAACTGTCGGCCAGTACAGGCCCTAAAAATTAAGCAATAGGCATTCACCTGACAGCAAATCCGAATCACAGTGCAACCGCATTGGATTCTGTGGCTGGAGGTACATTAGGTGGTAACAGGATAAATATGTAACTGTCGGCCAGTACAGGCCCCAAAAATTAGGCAATAGGCATTTATCTGACCGCAAAGAACTTTGGATTCTGTGGGTGGAGGTACATTAGCAGGTTACAGAATAAATATGTAACTCGGCCAGTACAGGCCGCAAAAATTAGGTATTAACCTGACATAAAAGGCATTTTATGCCGCTGTATATACATAAGGCAAGGACCATTTTTTGTTCTGGGTGGTGGCAGATATGTGTAGGCTGGCATGAGGAAATTCAATTACACGTGGTCATCACATGTGTTGAATTCCTCCGAGATCCATGCCTCATTCATTTTTTAAAATGTGAGGTAGTCGTGAGCTAGGTGAGTGCGCTTATTGGTCACAATCTCCCCTGCTGCGCTGAACGTCCTTTTGGACAGGACACTCGACGAGGGGCAAGCCAAGAGTTCCATGGCAAATTGTGCCAGCTCTGGCCACAGGTCAAGACTGCACACCAAGTAGTTAACAGGTTCCTCGCTTCTCAGAGGGTCCACATCGGCCGTTAACCCAATGTAGTCGGACACCTGTCGGTCTAGGCGTTCCCTGAGGCTGGATCCGGAGGGCAGCTGTCAATGGGTTGGCTGCAAGAGTGATCTCATATCTGAAGTGACCAACGCATCTTCAAACCGCCCTTTTCTTGCAGGCGCGGTAGGATTGGTACCCCCACCTGATTCGCTGTGGGTGGAAATCCTCTGCCAGTGCCCGCATTAGCAGAATGCAGCATCTCTCGCAGCAAGGCCTGGAAATGCTGCATTCTGACAGCCCGCTGTGGTGCTGGTAACATGTCTACCATTTTGTGTTATACGGGGTCTCTCTTTAAACACTGGAGCTTGAAGGCCCCCCCCATTTGCACTAAATTGGAAGCGGTGGAGCGCCCCAGGAGCATGTTGTCCTTGGTCTCCTCCCCTCAGCCACAGACAACACCAGGGATCCCCGAAAAGCTTAAAGCCTGCTCTTATTGCTCCTCCTCCTCCCCCCAGCCACCATTCTCCTCCTCTTCAGACTCCTACTGGCTTTTCTCAGATGGAGTAGCCCCCCCTGGGAATTCATTCAGCATTGCGACTTCCTCATCTTCCAGCTCCTGCTCCTCGACTGCTTGATCAATGACACAACGCAATGCAAACTCCAGAAAAAAGGCATAAGGTACGATGTCACTGATGGCGCCCAGGCTGCGACTGACCAGTTTGGTGATCTCATCAAATGGCCGCAGAAGTCTGCATGCGTCGCGCATGAGCAGCCACTGGCGCGGTGAAAATAAACCAAGTTCCCCAGAACCTGTCCTGCAGCATAGTTCGTACAGGTAGTCATTAACGGCACGTTTCTGCTGGAACAGCCTATCAAGCATATACAATGTGGAGTTCCAGCGTGTCGGGAACTCACAAATCAGACGTCTGATGGGCAAGTGTCGTCACCGCTGAATGTCAGCAAGGCGAGCCATGGCCGTGTAAGATTTTCTAAAATGGCCAGAGATTTTCCTGGCCTGCCGCAAGACGTCCTGGACCCCTGGGTATTTGGCAACGAATCAATGCACAACTAAGTTCAGGACGTGTGTCATTTTGTCCTGTTTCAGCGCGCTCAGCAGATTGGCACCGTTGTCGCACACCACTTTACCAACTGTCAAATTGAGTGGGGTTAGCCACTGATCGGCCTGTGACTGCAGAGCTGAAAGCAGTGCAGGACCGGTGTGGCTCTTGGCTTCCAGGCACAACAGCCGCAGCACAGCATGGCAACGTCTCACCTGGCACGTTGAATAGGTTCTGGGGAGCTTGGGGGGTGCAGCGGAAGAGGTGGTAGCAGTGGAAAAGGAGGAGTCAGCCGAGGAGGAGACTGAGGATGGAGTAGGAGGAGGAGAAGAGAGGCAGGCCTGCATGCAATCCATGGCGGTAACACCAAATCCACACGGGTGCCACGGTAATGCTTGATGGCCGTCAGAAGGTTCACCCAGTGGGCAGTAAAAGTTATGTACCTTCCCTGCCCGTGTTTGCTAGACCACGTGTCTGTGGTCAGATGTATCTTGGCACCGACACTGGTGCCAGAGATATATTAACTTGCCGCTGAACAGTGGCCATATAGTTCAGGGATGCCCTTCTGGGAGAAATATTTCCTTCCGGGGACCATGCATTGCGGTATGCCAATGGCCACAAATTTTCAAAAGGCCTCCGAGTCCACCAATTTATATGGCAGTAGTTGGCGGGCTAGCAGTTCCGACAAGCCAACGGTAAGCTGTTGGGCAAGAGGATTATCCGGCGTCATTATTTTTTTACGCTCGAACATTTGGGCCACGGAAGCCTACCTTGTGCCAGATGAACGCGACGACGGCACAGTGGAAGGTGGAGTGGAGGACAAATGGGAGGAGAGAGGAGAAGGAGAAGAGGCAGGACGTGGAGCACAGGGAGTGTGGCTTTGTGGGTTCTAATGGAGTTGCTCCCACTGGGCTCGATGATGGGAGGCCAGGTGCCTTCTTAAGGCGGTCATCCTTAGGTGAGTGTTGGGCTTACCGCGACTTATGTGTTGACAGGACAGGCTGCAGATGGCAACACTATTGTCAGCAGCTGACACGTTAAAAAAAAAAAAAGCCCACACTGCAGAGCCATGTGCCGGCATCCTGGGAGCGCAAGATGTGACCGTGCATGGTGGATGGCTCACTCCAGATACATTTGCAGTCTGCTTTTTGCCTCTTGTGCACTGCGAGTTCTGCCTGCTTCTGCTCCTTCTCCTCCCTATCTGCTGCTCCGTATCTCCCTCTGAACTCCCCTTCTCTTCCTCTCTTGTGGGCACCCACTTGACGTCCATCGACACGCCATCATCGTCACCTTCACCACCACTGACATTATAGATCTCGGAGTAGGCAGCAACAGCGGGGACAACCCTCCTTGGGCTGATCTAGGTACTGTCATCAGACTGCCGGGTGGCGGCCGTTGCTACCCCCTCTTCCTCATCCGATGCCAAGAATGGCTGCGCATCGGTAAGGTCTGGGTCTGGATGGGAAAATAATTCCTCTGACTCGAGTGGAGGGGCTGTGGTGGTGGTGTCTTTGGGGGTGCACACAGCAGAGGGTGAGGAGGGTGCAGACACAGAGGATGAGGAGGGTGCAGAAGCGGAAGGCTGAGTGAGCCACTCAACTAACTCTGGTGCATCATTTGACATAATCGCACGCACCTTCTCCAACTTCCCATTTAGGCTGTGGCCTGGTGAACCTTCCCGACCCCTACCACCCCTGCGGAACGGCCTGCCTCTTCCTCTGCCTGTCATTTTGAAAATGACCCTGTGCCAAAGTCCCTAGAGAAAGCAGTATTTGTGTAAGATGATATATGGCAGGCCTCAATCAGTTGTTAGTTGAAGCTGGTTTATCAGCCTCAAGCAGTAATTTTGTGGATGCAGGTATATGGAAAACCTCAATCACCATTTTGTGGAAGCTGATAGATCGCAGTCCTCAATCAGTATTTTCTGGAAGCATACAAATGCACTATATTATACTTTCTATGTTAGAAAGTATATTATAAGTATATCACACCCCTCTGTGTATCACACCTATCAATAGCACAAAGTTACCAGTCCTTAAAAGGACTTTTGTGGCCCTATTAGCTAGCGTTTGGTGGCCCTAACTTCCTAACAGTCTGTCCCTGCTCCAAAATGCAACCTCTCCCTACATTGGCAAAACACATAATGTAAAAGGATTGGGTTCTGTTATAGGGTTGGGGGTGTGTCCATGTGCTTAAACGTCTCAATTGGATGTCCTGTCCCACTGGATGGATGTGTCATGGGTCAAAGTTCGGCGCAATGCAAAAGAATTTGGTGCGCGTGGACATCACCATATGTTCGCATGTTCGGCGAACACACAAAGTTCGTCGCGAACAGCAAGGCCATCACTATTCCCAAATACTTTTCATTAGCTATAAAAGCTCGCTTTGCCTGGGGAGCAATCATTAGGAGAAATAAAATGTCCGCCGTCCTATTAGTACACACAGAACCTGTCCTAATCACACAGCAGGACACTGAGCTAAAGAGCTGCCTCATCCTCCTCTCTGCTCTGCTTGTCAGGGATTATGATCCTGAATACAGTTGATAAGATCTTCAGCTAAATCTCAGTAGGAATGGAGTTCATGAGGAGACATGAAGTACAGAGAGGAGGGTGTATGCACTCAGTCACCGGGAACTGTATCAAAAATTATTGTTTATTACACTCAGATATAGAACATAAAAAAATACTATTAATAAAACCAACATGATTTACAGTAATAATCACAGACATTGATTTTCTCATATCAATCATGCACATTGATTTATGATCGTTTGGACTCCAACAATTTCACAATCATGATTATTGATTAGGGGTACAAAAGAAATTATGAAATATTAACATAATTTTGGGACATTTTCTTTGGGAGGGATATTTTATTTATGCATTTTATTGATATATGTATTTCTGGAGCTGAAATGAAATAATAGTGGTATTAATAATACATTCTTTTCTTGGATTCAACAGTTGTATGGTTATTGGATTGGATGGATTCCTGTCCTTCTTAGCTCTACCAACTATACTGAGTAGGACAGGAAAACCACCATATCCATCCACTTATGTTAGACTCTCAAGTATAAAGGAGGCATTTTGATATAATTTTCGATATATACATGACAGAGAAAACTTAAGTAAATAAAAAAAGTATCCATATTAGGTATCGCCGCGTCCGTAATAACCTGCTCTATAAAAATATCACATGACCTAACCCCTCAGGTGAACACCGTAAAAAAAAACTGTGTAAAAAAAGCAATTTTTTTGTCACCTTACATCACATTAAGTGTAATAGCAAGCGATCAAAAAGTCATACGCTCACCAAAATAGTGCCAATCAAACAGTCATCTCATCCCGCAAAAATCATACCCTACCTAAGATAATCGCCCAAAAACTGAAAAAACTATGGCTCTCAAACTATGGAGACACTAAAAATGTATTTTTATTTGTTTTAAAAATTAAATCATTGTGTAAAACTTACATTAACAAAAGTAGACATATTAGGTGTCGCCGCGTCCGTAAGAACCTGCTCTATAAAAATATCACATGACCTAACCCCTCAGATGAACACCGTAAAAAAATTTAAATGGTGTAAAAAAAAAAAAAAGACATTTTTTGTCACCTTACATCACAAAAAGTGTAATAGTAAGCGATCAAAAAGTCATACGCACCCCAAAATGGTGCCAATCAAACCGACACTAAAACATTATTTTTTTTTGTTTCAAAAATGAAATCATTGTGTAAAACTTACATACATAAAAAAATTGTCATATTTGGTATTGTCGCGTCCGTGACAACCTGCTTTATAAAAATACCACATGATCTAACCTGTCAGATGAATGTTGTAAATAACAAAAAATAAAAACTGTGCCAAAACAGCTTTTTCTTGTTACCTTGCCTCACAAAAAGTGTAATATAGAGCAACCAAAAATCATATGTACCCTAAAATAGTACCAACAAAACTTCCACCTTATCCTGTAGTTTCCAAAATGGGGTAACTTTTTTAGGAGTTTCTACTCTAGGGGTGCATTAGGGGGGCTTCAAATGGGACATGGTGTAAAAAAAACAGTCCAGCTAAATCTGCCTTCCAAAAAACGTATGGCGTTCCTTTCCTTCTGCGCCCTGCCCTACAGCGGTTTACGACCACATATGGGGTGTTTCTGTAAACTACAGAATCGGGGCCATAAATATTGAGTTTTGTTTGGCTGTTAACCCTTGCTTTGTAACTGGAAAAAATTGATTAAAATGGAAAATCTGCCAAAAAAGTGAAATTTTGACATTTTATCTCTATTTTCCATTCTTGTAAAACCTAAAGGGTAAACAAAGTTTGTAAAATCAGTTTTGAATACCTTGAGGGGTGTTGTTTGGAAAATGGGGTCATTTTTTGGGTGGTTTCTATTATGTAAGCCTCATAAATAGAGTTGAGCGAACACCTGGATGTTCGGGTTCGAGAAGTTCGGCCGAACATCCCGGAAATGTTCGGGTTCGGGATCCGAACCCGATCCGAACTTCGTCCCGAACCCGAACCCCATTGAAGTCAATGGGGACCCGAACTTTTCGGCACTAAAAAGGCTGTAAAACAGCCCAGGAAAGAGCTAGAGGGCTGCAAAAGGCAGCAACATGTAGGTAAATCCCCTGCAAACAAATGTGGATAGGGAAATGAATTAAAATAAAAATTAAATAAATAAAAATTAACCAAAATCAATTGGAGAGAGGTTCCATAGCAGAGAATCTGGCTTCCCGTCACCCACCACTGGAACAGTCCATTCTCAGATATTTAGGCCCCGGCACCCAGGCAGAGGAGAGAGGTCCCGTAACAGAGAATCTGTCTTCATGTCAGCAGAGAATTAGTCTGCATGTCATAGCAGAGAATGAGGCTTCACGTCAGCCACCACTGCAACAGTCCATTGGCATATATTTAGGCCCAGCACACACAGGCAGAGGAGAGAGGTCCCGTAACAGACAATCTGGCTTCATGTCAGCAGAGAATCAGTCTGCATGTCATAGCAGAGAATCAGGCTTCACGTCAGCCACCACTGCAACAGTCCATTGGCATATATTTAGGCCCAGCACACACAGGCAGAGGAGAGAGGTCCCGTAACAGAGAATCTGGCTTCATGTCAGCAGAGAATCAGTCTGCATGTCATAGCAGAGAATGAGGCTTCACGTCACCCACCACTGCAACAGTCCATTGGCATATATTTAGGCCTAGCACACAGGCAGAGCAGAGAGGTCCCGTAACAGACAATCTGGCTTCATGTCAGCAGAGAATCAGTCTGCATGTCATAGCAGAGAATGAGGCTTCACGTCAGCCACCACTGCAACAGTCCATTGGCATATATTTAGGCCTAGCACACAGGCAGAGGCAGAGAGGTCCCGTAACAGACAATCTGGCTTCATGACAGCAGAGAATCAGTCTGCATGTCATAGCAGAGAATCAGGCTTCACGTCAGCCACCACTGCAACAGTCCATTGTCATAAATTTAGGCCCAGCACCCAGGCAGAGGAGAGAGGTCCCGTAACAGACAATCTGGCTTCATGTCAGCAGAGAATTCAGTCTGCATGTCATAGCAGAGAATCAGGCTTCACGTCAGCCACCACTGCAACAGTCCATTGGCATATATTTAGGCCCAGCACCCAGGCAGAGGAGGGAGGTCCCGTAACAGAGAATCTGTCTTCATGTCAGCAGAGAATCAGTCTGCATGTCATAGCAGAGAATGAGGCTTCACGTCACCCACCACTGCAACAGTCCATTGGCATATATTTAGGCCTAGCACACAGGCAGAGCAGAGAGGTCCCGTAACAGACAATCTGGCTTCATGTCAGCAGAGAATCAGTCTGCATGTCATAGCAGAGAATGAGGCTTCACGTCAGCCACCACTGCAACAGTCCATTGGCATATATTTAGGCCTAGCACACAGGCAGAGCAGAGAGGTCCCGTAACAGACAATCTGGCTTCATGTCAGCAGAGAATCAGTCTGCATGTCATAGCAGAGAATGAGGCTTCACGTCAGCCACCACTGCAACAGTCCATTGGCATATATTTAGGCCTAGCACACAGGCAGAGCAGAGAGGTCCCGTAACAGACAATCTGGCTTCATGTCAGCAGAGAATCAGTCTGCATGTCATAGCAGAGAATCAGGCTTCACGTCAGCCACCACTGCAACAGTCCATTGTCATAAATTTAGGCCCAGCACCCAGGCAGAGGAGAGAGGTCCCGTAACAGACAATCTGGCTTCATGTCAGCAGAGAATCAGTCTGCATGTCATAGCAGAGAATCAGGCTTCACGTCAGCCACCACTGCAACAGTCCATTGTCATAATTTAGGCCCAGCACCCAGGCAGAGGAGAGAGGTCCCGTAACAGACAATCTGGCTTCATGTCAGCAGAGAATCAGTCTGCATGTCATAGCAGAGAATCAGGCTTCACGTCAGCCACCACTGCAACAGTCCATTGGCATATATTTAGGCCTAGCACACAGGCAGAGGAGAGGTTCATTCAACTTTGGGTAGCCTCGCAATATAATGGTAAAATGAAAATAAAAATAGGATTGAATGAGGAAGTGCCCTGGAGTCCAATAATATATGGTTATGGGGAGGTAGTTAATGTCTAATCTGGACAAGGGACGGACAGGTCCTGTGGGATCCATGCCTGGTTCATTTTTATGAACGTCAGCTTGTCCACATTGGCTGTAGACAGGCGGCTGCGTTTGTCTGTAATGACGCCCCCTGCCGTGCTGAATACACGTTCAGACAAAACGCTGGCTGCCGGGCAGGCCAGCACCTCCAAGGCATAAAAGGCTAGCTCTGGCCACGTGGACAATTTAGAGACCCAGAAGTTGAATGGGGCCGAACCATCAGTCAGTACGTGGAGGGGTGTGCACACGTACTGTTCCACCATGTTAGTGAAATGTTGCCTCCTGCTAACACGTTGCGTATCAGGTGGTGGTGCAGTTAGCTGTGGCGTGTTGACAAAAGTTTTCCACATCTCTGCCATGCTAACCCTGCCCTCAGAGGAGCTGGCCGTGACACAGCTGCCTTGGCGACCTCTTGCTCCTCCTCTGCCTTGGCCTTGGGCTTCCACTTGTTCCCCTGTGACATTTGGGAATGCTCTCAGTAGCGCGTCTACCAACGTGCGCTTGTACTCGCGCATCTTCCTATCACGCTCCAGTGCAGGAAGTAAGGTGGGCACATTGTCTTTGTAGCGTGGATCCAGCAGGGTGGCAACCCAGTAGTCCGCACAGGTTAAAATGTGGGCAACTCTGCTGTCGTTGCGCAGGCACTGCAGCATGTAGTCGCTCATGTGTGCCAGGCTGCCCAGGGGTAAGGACAAGCTGTCCTCTGTGGGAGGCGTATCGTCATCGTCCTGCCTTTCCCCCCAGCCACGCACCAGTGATGGACCCGAGCTGCGTTGGGTGCCACCCCGCTGTGACCATGCTTCATCCTCATCCTCCTCCACCTCCTCCTCATCCTCGTCCTCCTCGTCCTCCAGTAGTGGGCCCTGGCTGGCCACATTTGTACCTGGCCTCTGCTGTTGCCAAAAACCTCCCTCTGAGTCACTTCGAAGAGACTGGCCTGAAAGTGCTAAAAATGACCCCTCTTCCTCCTCCTCCTCCTCCTCCTCCTCCTGGGCCACCTCCTCTTCCATCATCGCCCTAAGTGTTTTCTCAAGGAGACATAGAAGTGGTATTGTAACGCTGATAACGGTGTCATCGCCACTGGCCATGTTGGTGGAGTACTCGAAACAGCGCAACAGGGCACACAGGTCTCGCATGGAGGCCCAGTCATTGGTGGTGAAGTGGTGCTGTTCTGTAGTGCGACTGACCCGTGCGTGCTGCAGCTGAAACTCCACTATGGCCTGCTGCTGCTCGCACAGTCTGTCCAGCATGTGCAAGGTGGAGTTCCACCTGGTGGGCACGTCGCATATGAGGCGGTGAGCGGGAAGGCCGAAGTTACGCTGTAGCGCAGACAGGCGAGCAGCAGCAGGATGTGAACGCCGGAAGCGCGAACAGACGGCCCGCACTTTATGCAGCAGCTCTGACATGTCGGGGTAGTTGTGAATGAACTTCTGCACCACCAAATTCAGCACATGCGCCAAGCAAGGGATGTGCGTCAAATTGGCTAGTCCCAGAGCTGCAACGAGATTTCGCCCATTATCACACACCACCAGGCCGGGCTTGAGGCTCACCGGCAGCAACCACTCGTCGGTCTGTTGTTCTATACCCCGCCACAACTCCTGTGCGGTGTGGGGCCTGTCCCCCAAACATATGAGTTTCAGAATGGCCTGCTGACGTTTACCCCGGGCTGTGCTGAAGTTGGTGGTGAAGGTGTGTGGCTGACTGGATGAGCAGGTGGAAGAAGAGGAGGAGGAAGCCGAGAAGGAGGAGGTGGCAACAGGAGGCAAAGAATGTTGCCCTGCGATCCTTGGCGGCGGAAGGACGTGCGCCAAACAGCTCTCCGCCTGGGGCCCAGCTGCCACTACATTTACCCAGTGTGCAGTTAGGGAGATATAGCGTCCCTGGCCGTGCTTACTGGTCCACGTATCTGTGGTTAGGTGGACCTTGCTACAGATGGCGTTGCGCAGTGCACACTTGATTTTATCGGATACTTGGTTGTGCAGGGAAGGCACGGCTCTCTTGGAGAAGTAGTGCCGGCTGGGAACAACATACTGTGGGACAGCAAGCGACATGAGCTGTTTGAAGCTGTCTGTGTCCACCAGCCTAAATGACAGCATTTCATAGGCCAGTAGTTTAGAAATGCTGGCATTCAGGGCCAGGGATCGAGGGTGGCTAGGTGGGAATTTACGCTTTCTATCAAATGTTTGTGAGATGGAGAGCTGAACGCTGGCGTGTGACATGGTTGAGACGCTTGGTGACGGAGGTGGTGGTGGTGGTGTTGGTGGTACATCCCCTGTTTGCTGGGCGGCAGGTGCCAACGTTCCTCCAGAGGCGGAGGAAGAGGCCGAGGCGGCAGCAGCAGAATAGGCCGAGGCGGCAGCAGCAGAAGAGGTAGCAGGGGGAGCCTGAGTGACTTCCTTGGTTTTAAGGTGTTTACTCCACTGCAGTTCATGCTTTGCATGCAGGTGCCTGGTCATGCAGGTTGTGCTCAGGTTCAGAACGTTAATGCCTCGCTTCAGGCTCTGATGGCACAGCGTGCAAACCACTCGGGTCTTGTCGTCAGCACATTGTTTGAAGAAGTGCCATGCCAGGGAACTCCTTGAAGCTGCCTTTGGGGTGCTCGGTCCCAGATGGCGGCGGTCAGTAGCAGGCGGAGTCTCTTGGCGGCGGGTGTTCTGCTTTTGCCCACTGCTCCCTCTTTTGCTACGCTGTTGGCTCGGTCTCACCACTGCCTCTTCCTCCGAACTGTGAAAGTCAGTGGCACGACCTTCATTCCATGTGGGGTCTAGGACCTCATCGTCCCCTGCATCGTCTTCCACCCAGTCTTGATCCCTGACCTCCTGTTCAGTCTGCACACTGCAGAAAGACGCAGCAGTTGGCACCTGTGTTTCGTCATCATCAGAGACATGCTGAGGTGGTATTCCCATGTCCTCATCATCAGGAAACATAAGTGGTTGTGCGTCAGTGCATTCTATGTCTTTCACCGCTGGGGAAGGGCTAGGTGGATGCCCTTGGGAAACCCTGCCAGCGGAGTCTTCAAACAGCATAAGAGACTGCTGCATAACTTGAGGCTGAGACAGTTTCCCTGGTATGCATGGGGGTGATGTGACAGACTGATGGGGTTGGTTTTCAGGCGCCATCTGTGCGCTTTCTGCAGAAGACTGGGTGGGAGATAATGTGAACGTGCTGGATCCACTGTCGGCCACCCAATTGACTAATGCCTGTACCTGCTCAGGCCTTACCATCCTTAGAACGGCATTGGGCCCCACCATATATCGCTGTAAATTCTGGCGGCTACTGGGACCTGAGGTAGTTGGTACACTAGGACGTGTGGATGTGGCAGAACGGCCACGTCCTCTCCCAGCACCAGAGGGTCCACTAACACCACCACGACCATGTCCACGTCCGCGTCCCTTACTAGATGTTTTTCTCATTGTTATGGTTCACCACAACAACAAATATATTATTTGGCCCAATGTATTGTATTCAAATTCAGCGGGATATAAATTTGAGGCCTAGTATTTAGGCGCTGGGTGACCGGTATGGATTTAGTGACAGAATTAGACTTGGAAATGCACAGAAGCGTGTGTGTGAAGTTATTCTGAATGACCCAATGTGCACCTTGAATATTATATACCCTTTTAGGGATAGATTTCAAATAGCTCTGATATAGCAGAAACCACTAAATTATGAAATTGCTAAATTGGGAATTGTACTTCAACCCAGAACAAAAAATGTGCTTTGACGGACACTAAATAACTTTCCCAGCAACAACAGTACAGCGGGTAACGAGAGATTTAGAGGGATATAAATTTGAGGCCTAGTATTTAGGCGCTGGGTGACCGGTATGGATTTAGTGACAGAATTAGACTTGGAAATACACAGTAGCGGGTGTGTGTGAAGTTATTCTGAATGACCCTATGTGCACCTTCAATATTATATACCCTTTTAGGGATAGATTTCAAATAGCTCTGATATAGCAGGAACCACTAAATTATGAAATTGCTAAATTGGGAATTGTACTTCAACCCAGAACAAAAATGTGCTTTGACGGACACTAAATAACTTTCCCAGCACAACAGGACAGCGTAACGAGAGATTTAGCAGGATATAAATTTGAGGCCTAGTATTTAGGCGCTGGGTGACAGGTATGGGTTTAGTGACAGAATTAGACTTGGAAATACACAGTAGCGGGTGTGTGTGAAGTTATTCTGAATGACCCTAATGTGCACCTTGAATATTATATACCCTTTTAGGGATAGATTTCAAATAGCTCTGATATAGCAGAAACCACTAAATTATGAAATTGCTAAATTGGGAATTGTATTTCAACCCAGAACAAAAAATGTGCTTTGACGGACACTAAATAATCTTGCCCAGCACAACAGTACAGCGGTAACGAGAGATTTAGCAGGATATAAATTTGAGGCCTAGTATTTAGGCGCTGGGTGACAGGTATGGATTTAGTGACAGAATTAGACTTGGAAATACACAGTAGCGGGTGTGTGTGAAGTTATTCTGAATGACCCTAATGTGCACCTTGAATATTATATACCCTTTTAGGGATAGATTTCAAATAGCTCTGATATAGCAGAAACCACTAAATTATGAAATTGCTAAATTGGGAATTGTACTTCAACCCAGAACAAAAAATGTGCTTTGACGGACACTAAATAACTTTCCCAGCCACAACAGGACAGCGGTAACGAGAGATTTAGAGGGATTTAAATTTGAGGCCTAGTATTTAGGCGCTGGGTGACAGGTATGGGTTTAGTGACAGAATTAGACTTGGAAATACACAGTAGCGGGTGTGTGTGAAGTTATTCTGAATGACCCTATGTGCACCTTCAATATTATATACCCTTTTAGGGATAGATTTCAAATAGCTCTGATATAGCAGAAACCACTAAATTATGAAATTGCTAAATTGGGAATTGTACTTCAACCCAGAACAAAAAATGTGCTTTGACGGACACTAAATATCTTGCCCAGCAACAACAGTACAGCGGGGTAACGAGAGATTTAGAGGGATTAAATTTGAGGCCTAGTATTTAGGCGCTGGGTGACAGGTATGGATTTAGTGACAGAATTAGACTTGGAAATACACAGTAGCGGGTGTGTGTGAAGTTATTCTGAATGACCCTATGTGCACCTTCAATATTATATACCCTTTTAGGGATAGATTTCAAATAGCTCTGATATAGCAGGAAACCACTAAATTATGAAATTGCTAAATTGGGAATTGTATTTCAACCCAGAACAAAAATGTGCTTTGACGGACACTAAATAACTTCGCCCAGCTAACAGACAGCGGTAACGAGAGATTTAGCGGGATATAAATTTGAGGCCTAGTATTTAGGCGCTGGGTGACAGGTATGGGTTTAGTGACAGAATTAGACTTGGAAATACACAGTAGCGGGTGTGTGTGAAGTTATTCTGAATGACCCTATGTGCACCTTCAATATTATATACCCTTTTAGGGATAGATTTCAAATAGCTCTGATATAGCAGAAACCACTAAATTATGAAATTGCTAAATTGGGAATTGTACTTCAACCCAGAACAAAAAATGTGCTTTGACGGACACTAAATAACTTTCCCAGCTACAACAGTACAGCGGTGGTAACGAGAGATTTAGAGGGATATAAATTTGAGGCCTAGTATTTAGGCGCTGGGTGACCGGTATGGATTTAGTGACAGAATTAGACTTGGAAATACACAGTAGCGGGTGTGTGTGAAGTTATTCTGAATGACCCTATGTGCACCTTGAATATTATATACCCTTTTAGGGATAGATTTCAAATAGCTCTGATATAGCAGAAACCACTAAATTATGAAATTGCTAAATTGGGAATTGTATTTCAACCCAGAACAAAAAATGTGCTTTGACGGACACTAAATAACTTTCCCAGCCACAACAGGACAGCGGTAACGAGAGATTTAGCGGGATATAAATTTGAGGCCTAGTATTTAGGCGCTGGGTGACAGGTATGGGTTTAGTGACAGAATTAGACTTGGAAATACACAGTAGCGGGTGTGTGAAGTTATTCTGAATGACCCTATGTGCACCTTGAATATTATATACCCTTTTAGGGATAGATTTCAAATAGCTCTGATATAGCAGAAACCACTAAATTATGAAATTGCTAAATTGGGAATTGTATTTCAACCCAGAACAAGAAATGTGCTTGAACGGACACTAAATAACTTCCCAGCTACAACAGGACAGCGGTAACGAGAGATTTAGCGGATATAAATTTGAGGCCTAGTATTTAGGCGCTGGGTGACAGGTATGGGTTTAGTGACAGAATTAGACTTGGAAATACACAGTAGCGGGTGTGTGTGAAGTTATTCTGAATGACCCAATGTGCACCTTGAATATTATATACCCTTTTAGGGATAGATTTCAAATAGCTCTGATATAGCAGAAACCACTAAATTATGAAATTGCTAAATTGGGAATTGTATTTCAACCCAGAACAAGAAATGTGCTTGAACGGACACTAAATAACTCGCCCAGCTACAGCACTAGGGACAGATTTAGCGGGATATAAATTTGAGGCCTAGTATTTAGGCGCTGGGTGACAGGTATGGGTTTAGTGACAGAATTAGACTTGGAAATACACAGTAGCGGGTGTGTGTGAAGTTATTCTGAATGACCCAATGTGCACCTTGAATATTATATACCCTTTTAGGGATAGATTTCAAATAGCTCTGATATAGCAGAAACCACTAAATTATGAAATTGCTAAATTGGGAATTGTATTTCAACCCAGAACAAGAAATGTGCTTGAACGGACACTAAATAACTCGCCCAGCTACAGCACTAGGGACAGATTTAGCGGGATATAAATTTGAGGCCTAGTATTTAGGCGCTGGGTGACAGGTATGGGTTTAGTGACAGAATTAGACTTGGAAATACACAGTAGCGGGTGTGTGTGAAGTTATTCTGAATGACCCAATGTGCACCTTGAATATTATATACCCTTTTAGGGATAGATTTCAAATAGCTCTGATATAGCAGAAACCACTAAATTATGAAATTGCTAAATTGGGAATTGTATTTCAACCCAGAACAAGAAATGTGCTTGAACGGACACTAAATAACTCGCCCAGCTACAGCACTAAGGACAGATTTAGCGGGATATAAATTTGAGGCCTAGTATTTAGGCGCTGGGTGACAGGTATGGGTTTAGTGCCAGAATTAGACTTGGAAATACACAGTAGCGGGTGTGTGTGAAGTTATTCTGAATGACCCAATGTGCACCTTGAATATTATATACCCTTTTAGGGATAGATTTCAAATAGCTCTGATATAGCAGAAACCACTAAATTATGAAATTGCTAAATTGGGAATTGTATTTCAACCCAGAACAAGAAATGTGCTTGAACGGACACTAAATAACTCGCCCAGCTACAGCACTAGGACAGATTTAGCTGGATATAAATTTGAGGCCTAGTATTTAGGCGCTGGGTGACAGGTATGGGTTTAGTGCCAGAATTAGACTTGGAAATACACAGTAGCGGGTGTGTGTGAAGTTATTCTGAATGACCCAATGTGCACCTTGAATATTATATACCCTTTTAGGGATAGATTTCAAATAGCTCTGATATAGCAGAAACCACTAAATTATGAAATTGCTAAATTGGGAATTGTATTTCAACCCAGAACAAGAAATGTGCTTGAACGGACACTAAATAACTCGCCCAGCTACAGCACTAAGGACAGATTTAGCGGGATATAAATTTGAGGCCTAGTATTTAGGCGCTGGGTGACAGGTATGGGTTTAGTGCCAGAATTAGACTTGGAAATACACAGTAGCGGGTGTGTGTGAAGTTATTCTGAATGACCCAATGTGCACCTTGAATATTATATACCCTTTTAGGGATAGATTTCAAATAGCTCTGATATAGCAGAAACCACTAAATTATGAAATTGCTAAATTGGGAATTGTATTTCAACCCAGAACAAGAAATGTGCTTGAACGGACACTAAATAACTCGCCCAGCTACAGCACTAGGGACAGATTTAGCTGGATATAAATTTGAGGCCTAGTATTTAGGCGCTGGGTGACAGGTATGGGTTTAGTGCCAGAATTAGACTTGGAAATACACAGTAGCGGGTGTGTGTGAAGTTATTCTGAATGACCCAATGTGCACCTTGAATATTATATACCCTTTTAGGGATAGATTTCAAATAGCTCTGATATAGCAGAAACCACTAAATTATGAAATTGCTAAATTGGGAATTGTATTTCAACCCAGAACAAGAAATGTGCTTGAACGGACACTAAATAACTCGCCCAGCTACAGCACTAGGACAGATTTAGCGGGATATAAATTTGAGGCCTAGTATTTAGGCGCTGGGTGACCGGTATGGATTTAGTGACAGAATTAGACTGGGATATGGCCAAAAAATAAACAGACTATTGCTGGTTAAATGCACTTGGTGTGACAGCTTCACCCTGATGTAGGCTTTAGCCAAAAAACAACCACACCATTGAGGGTTAAATGCACTTGGTGACAGGCGCAGCTTGCCCCTGATTTAGTATATGGCCAAAAAATGAACAGACTATTGCTGGTTAAATGCACTTGGTGTGACAGCTTCACCCTGATGTAGGCTTTAGCCAAAAAACAACCACACCATTGAGGGTTAAATGCACTTGGTGACAGGCGCAGCTTGCCCCTGATTTTGTATATGGCCAAAAAATGAACAGACTATTGCTGGTTAAATGCACTTGGTGTGACAGCTTCACCCTGATGTAGGCTTTAGCCAAAAAACAACCACACCATTGAGGGTTAAATGCACTTGGTCGCAGCTTGTGCTGGCGCACCACAAGACACAAAATGGCCGCCGATCACCCCAGAAAAATGTGACTGACAAACGGTCTGGGCAGCCTAAAAACAGTGAGCAATTGAGGATCAGCAGCTCAATGATCCACAGCTGCAGATCGATCAGTTAATCAAGTCCTTTGGAGGAGTTAATTCTGCCTAATCTCGCCCTACTGTCGCAGCCGCAACCTCTCCCTACGCTAATCAGAGCAGAGTGACGGGCGGCGCTATGTGACTCCAGCTTAAATAGAGGCTGGGTCACATGGTGCTCTGGCCAATCACAGCCATGCCAATAGTAGGCATGGCTGTGATGGCCTCTTGGGGCAAGTAGTATGACGCTTGTTGATTGGCTGCTTTGCAGCCTTTCAAAAAGCGCCAAGAAAGCGTCACAAAAGCGCGAAGAAAGCGACGAACACCGAACCCGAACCCCGGACTTTTACGA